>NC_080715.1:9097072-9127072 GCF_019097595.1 Hemibagrus wyckioides | reverse complement strand
CAGGAGCAAGCTGATATGACTCAAAGGAAGGAAATGAAGCCACTTCAAGGAAATTGCTTTGTTTTTTTGTTGAGGGAGCATACACTCGATAGTGAAAAGAAGAACACAGTCCTTCTGTCATCACTAGTGTGCAAAACAATAATAAATCAAAACCTAATAACCTGATAGAGAGAGCTGTACACTTGACATAGTGGATTTACTGCATGTCAGTTACTTAGAACCAAAATAGAAGCTTCTGCTAAGAGCTCGGGGACAAATGAGGGGGACGCTAGTGAAGGAGTAAGTGAGCAAGGGAAGAAGCCGATGAGGGAGAAAGCAGAGTAATGAACAAGTGTGGGAACAGGACTGAGAGGGAGCAAATAGTCGGAGATTGGGATGGAAGCAAGCAATGAAGATGGGACCAGGAGAGACAAAGCAAGGGAAGAGGTATGGACTGGAGCAAGTGTGTGAACATGACTGGAAGTGAGAAAGCCAAGTAAGCAAGCAAGTTAAAGGGGACTGGGAGGGAGCAAGCAAGGGAAAGGGGACTGAGAGGGAGCAAGCAAAGGAAGGGGACTGGGAGGGAGCAAGCAAGGGAAGGGGACTTGGAGGGAGCAAGTAAGGGAAGGGGACTTGGAGGGAGCAAGTAAGGGAAGGGCACTGGGAGGGAGCAAGTGAGGAAAGGAGACTGGGAGGGAGCAAGTGAGGAAAGTGGCCTAGGAGGGACCAAGCAACGATAAAGGGACTGGGAGAGAGTAAGCAATGTAAGGGGGACTAGGAGGAAGCAAGTGAGGGAAGATGACTGGGAGGGAGCAAGCGAGGGAAGTGGCCTAGGATGGTGAAAGTAAGGAAGATGGCAAGCAAAGGAGAGCGGACTGGGAATGCGGCAAAGGAGGGAAGAGACCGGGAAGAAATAAATGAGGGAACTGGACCAGAGGCAGCAAGCGACAGAAGGGGACTGGGAAGGAGCAAGTGAGGGAAAAGGGCTGGAAAAAATCAAGCGAAGTAACGTGTGTTTCTTATTGTCTGAGAAGGGGACTAGAAGTGCACAAGCAAAGGAGGGGGATTGGGAAGGAGCAAGTGAGGAAATTGGTCTGTGACGGAGCAGACACAGTAAAGGGACAGGCAGTGCACCTTCAAGGTCACAAGTCACTCTGCAGGTCACAGTAATTCAATGTCTGTGCTAAACATGTGCACCGCCCTGATGTGTGTGCTAAAGGTGTGACCACCTTCATTCCTTTTTTACATCATTGTCTGCAGATCTGCCTGTTCTCTATATCTCTATCACTGTATCTCTCTCTTCTTAGCATTTCTGTCCATCTCTCTCCTCCCTCCTTTCTCTCAGAACTGGGTGAGGCTGTCGCAGAACATGCTCATGTCTCTTAGCCAGAAATGAGAACGAGCACAAGACTTTACGTCAGTGGAAAAAGACTTGCCTTACAGCTACTGACTGTGGAAATTGTACACACACACACACACACACACACACACTCGTTATGCACTAGCCTGTACTATGGGGCTGTGTGTATTTTTGTTCTTGTTGATCCGATGATGTCAGTGCTAGCGAGCAGCTTGTGTGAGAGATGTGGGTTTCGTGATGTCTCTGCTCAGTCCTGAAAGACGTCACCCTTCCGCTTGCCTTGTGGCAGAAAAGGCACAATTACAGTCTGTAATGCACAACAAGACTCCTACAGACACTAATATTTTTTTATATAACGTACATTGTTGCCTTCACATGCTTTTGCACTCGCGCAGTCATATGTTTGCATTTTAGCACGTGTCGGTGTACACACTGTTAAATGAGGTCATGTGCCGTATCTGTGGTTCATATGGTGGTGCATGTTGTTGCATATATGCTGTAGCCTATGTGCTGAGTCAGGATTGTAAACCAACTCAAGATGGCCAGTAATCTCAGTCTGATAACAACTGCCATGTCTTTGTCCTGTTTTTATCGTACGCTGCTTGTGCTGAGCAAGTGTGTGATACTCCAGGAACCAGTCTGACAGCGTGTTAAAGATCAGATCATTTAATTGTAGGTTTAGAGCACACTTTTGTCTTCTGCATTATAGGTTGTCAGTCATGTTAAATGTGTATCCTGTCCTCGCTCTTCACTCACACCTAGAGTGTATTGCACATGTATCTGCTGGTGTGTGTGAATCGGTTAATGGCGTGCCATTGGCAAGTGGGCTAAAGCATCTCTGAGAAGTGAGTTGCTATGGAAACAGCCGTGTGGTGTGTGTGTGTGGGGATGGCTGGTGGGTAGCCATGCAGCTGTGGCTGGTTGGCCGGGTATCAGATCTCAGGAGGAAAAGGAAGAATTGCGTGATTTATTTTAAAAAAATTTTTACAATGGGGCATCTCCGCTTGAGCAGATTACTGCTCCGTTTTCCTGTTCAGTCTTTACTACATTCACAACCATTCAGAATAGTACATTGGGGAAACTGTCAGTATTTACTCAAACTCTGAGTTCAGAGAGCTGCCTCTACAATTCACAGCCTGGATGCTGAATTCAGAAGTCAGATCGGTGCCTTTAGAGTTCAGAACTCAGTTGAGCAACACTTAGTGGCTTCACTTCAACAAATGATGATGTTGTAAGCTCAGACTGTGCCAGAGTGTCGGGCTCAGAGAGAGGTTCTGGTCTAAAGTTAACCTTTAACAGAATTAACAAGGACTTTGAACTACAATCTGGAATCCAATGCCGCTAATCCTTTTCAGCACACACACACACAGAGTGCTCTTTATGGGTCTTTTATGTGGACTGGGTGAAGGTGATAAATAGTCTCAAATAGAGCACAACTTGCTTACCTCAAATAGAGTGAGACTGGGTTACCTCAAATTATATTGCTACTTGCTTTCCTCAAATTAGAGTGCTACTGGGTTACCTCAAATTATATTGCGACTGGCTTACCTCAGATTATATTGTGACTGGGTTACCTCAAATTATATTGCGACTGGCTTACCTCAGATTATATTGCGACTGGCTTACCTCAGATTATATTGCGACTGGCTTACCTCAGATTATATTGCGACTGGCTTACCTCAGATTATATTGCGACTGGCTTACCTCAAATTATATTGTGACTGGGTTACCTCAAATTAGAGTGATACTGGCTTACCACAAATTATATTGTGACTGGGTTACCTCAAATTATATTGCGACTGGGTTACCTCAAATTAGAGTGATACTGGCTTACCACAAATTAGAGTGATACTGGCTTACCACAAATTATATTGCGACTGGGTTACCTCAAATTAGAGTGATACTGGCTTACCACAAATTAGAGTGATACTGGCTTACCACAAATTATATTGCGACTGGGTTACCTCAAATTAGAGTGATACTGGCTTACCACAAATTATATTGCGACTGGGTTACCTCAGATTATATTGCGACTGGGTTACCTCAGATTATATTGCGACTGGGTTACCTCAGATTATATTGCGACTGGGTTACCTCCGATTATATTGCGACTGGGTTACCTCAGATTATATTGCGACTGGGTTACCTCAGATTATATTGCGACTGGGTTACCTCCGATTATATTGCGACTGGGTTACCTCCGATTATATTGCGACTGGGTTACCTCCGATTATATTGCGACTGGCTTACCTCAGATTAGAGTGCGACTGGCTTACCTCAGATTAGAGTGCGACTGGCTTACCTCAGATTAGAGTGCGACTGGCTTACCTCAGATTAGAGTGCGACTGGCTTACCTCAGATTAGAGTGCGACTGGCTTACCTCAGATTAGAGTGCGACTGGCTTACCTCAGATTAGAGTGCGACTGGCTTACCTCAGATTAGAGTGCGACTGGGTTACTTCAAACAGAGAGCGGCTGGCTACTTTGAAGGTCTAGCCAAAAAATGACTCCTTCCATTGTAGATTTGTTGCCATGGTAATAATGTTACCCTACAACTAGCATTCACTGTAGCAGAGAGTTTGCAACAGGATGCAATTTATTTGTCTTTTAAGTGTACTTGCTGGAATTCTTAATCATAAAAAATGGGTGAAAGCTCATTGATTTAACTGTTACATGTCAGGGTTTTTTTTTTTATTATAGCTGTTAGCTTTGCTAGCTATGAACACAACAATCTCCGCTGCTTCTTCCCAGCTTTGTAATATCTTTATGCATGTTTAATGAGCATGAGATAAAAACTCAATTATACTTTTATTCAGTCTCCAGAACTATATGCAGGTACAGAAGGAGTCATATTTCTCACTTTATTGAGTCATACCTAATTTGCATAAAGGTCTCGCACGTCGCTTGTCACTTTGTTGATACTAAAATTGCGGCTCCATGCAGAACGGGTGCATTGAAAGCAAATGACCACGTCACTGTGTAGATCAGTAGTGTGACCTGTATCTTTACCCTGAGCTACAGTGCTGTAGTGTGTGTGTGTGTGTGTGTGTGATTTATTTATTTTTAATAACATCCCTGTTGCTATTTTGATGCCCATTCCAATATTTTTGAATACTTCTCCAACGAAAAGCCCATTTTGGAGATGCTTAGAATCCACCCAGCGTGACAAGACGACTAAACGAGGGTGAAATGCCTTTGGGTTTGTGCTGCTGTAAGAGACAGCTTTGTTCTGCTGCAGATATATTAAGCCCTGTTTTCTACCTCAGCCTGGCTGATCCAGAGAGTCAGAGAGAGGTTGGATACAATTAGTCTGTCTCCTGCAGTCGCTCCTTTACAGAATTCCTCATTACTTTCCCAGGAGAAAAACTAATCTGTAACTAACTGTGTGCGTGCTGCGACACTGACTCTCCCTCTCCTCTTTTCTTCTCTAGGAGATAAGGATGGCAGCAAGGTGACGTCAGTGATGGCGACTCCGGGCCAGGGGCCCGATCGGACTCAGGAGGTCAGCTACACGGACACCAAGGTGATCGGGAACGGCTCGTTCGGCGTCGTCTACCAGGCCAAGCTGTGCGAATCCGGAGAGCTGGTGGCCATCAAGAAGGTCCTGCAGGACAAGAGGTTTAAGGTGAGAGTCGTGAGGGGTGCATTAATCCCTGGAAACGGGGGCAGTTTTTGTGCTCCTGAGATTAAAGGAACATGAGGGTGAGCTGGGTAAAAGATGTGGATGAGTGTGTAAGACCTTTTTATAGAGGATGATGCCACCATGGTGACATCAGTCTGCTGAATTTGATCCACTGTAACTAGAGAGAGAGATTGTGTGTGTGTGTGGTTTGGTCATTTGTATATTTTAAAAAATGGCTGCAGAATCTTAATTCTAAGCAAAGCTGCTGCATAAGGAATATAACATCATTCTGTTGTAGGAAAATAATCAATAATAAGGTGGTGTGATGGAGCTGAAACATGGGTTAGGTTTACATTAAGCGATGCCGCACAGTGTTTCATTCTCCATATACCGCAGTAGTTTGGTAACAAATTGTTGGTTGGTATTTTGTGTTTCTGTGTGTGTGCGTGCGTGACATTCATGTGTCCACTGGTTGATGAGTTTAATGTGTCAAGCACCGGACACATCAAGCACGGTCACCACGGCGACCCGTACTGGCAGGCCGTGTCCCGATTGATTTACTCGCTCTAATGAAGTGCTCTTCTTCCCTGCTCTCAGTCAGATCGCAGAAATCGGTGATACAGTGAGCGAAAGAGACCATTTAATTATTCCTCTTCCACTGTTCCAGAGACACACACAATGTTACTTAAGAGAGCATTTCTTTTATCACACCATGTTCATTTCAGGCCTTATTATATCTAACAGCTCCTGCTAGTAAGGAAGCACGTTTGACATGAAGGAAATAAATAAAGAGGGGGAAAAACCCTGCCAGGATGATCGAGTATCCTGCTGAGTCATCTCTGAGCCAGTGATGGACGTTTGATTATTCAGCCTTGGCACGTGGCCCGGTGGTGAGTGTGACTGAGGAGAATGGAAGGGTCAGGAGAAATAATCTTTCACTTCACTGCAGTGCCATTATTGCGCTGTTAGGTGTGCCTTCATTACTCCTGAACTGCTTCGTTATAGATAAGCTACTTAGGAAAGAGGCTGACATGTTGCTTTATTGTGTGTGTGTGTGTGTGTGTGTGTGTGTGTGTGTGTGTGTGTGTGTGGAAATGCAGTGTGGCCTGGCAGGCTGCCTGAGAGGCAGAAAACCACAAAGGTACATGATGTCACTGAAGTTATGAGCGTGAGAGAGATAGCTGATAAGCAGAATAATGTGGCGTCGATACTTAGATCATAAAGCGATAAAATCCAGAGGAACATTATATTAAATACTAGAACCGAAGTGTTATATACTAGAACCGAAGTGTTATACACTAGGACCGAAGTGTTATACACTAGGACCGAAGTGTTATACACTAGGACCGAAGTGTTATACACTAGAACCGAAGTGTTATACACTAGAACCGAAGTGTTATACAATACACTAGGACTGAAGTGTTATACACTAGGACTGAAGTGTTATACACTAGAACCGAAGTGTTATACAATACACTAGGACTGAAGTGTTATACACTAGAACCGAAGTGTTATACACTAGAACCGAAGTGTTATACACTAGAACCGAAGTGTTATACACTAGGACTGAAGTGTTATACACTAGAACCGAAGTGTTATACAATACACTAGAACCGAAGTGTTATACACTAGGACTGAAGTGTTATACACTAGGACTGAAGTGTTATACAATACACTAGAACCGAAGTGTTATACAATACACTAGAACCGAAGTGTTATACAATACACTAGAACCGAAGTGTTATACACTAGGACCGAAGTGTTATACACTAGGACTGAAGTGTTATACACTAGGACTGAAGTGTTATACACTAGGACTGAAGTGTTATACACTAGGACCGAAGTGTTATACACTAGAACCGAAGTGTTATACACTAGAACCGAAGTGTTATACACTAGAACCGAAGTGTTATACACTAGAACCGAAGTGTTATACAATACACTAGGACTGAAGTGTTATACACTAGGACTGAAGTGTTATACACTAGGACTGAAGTGTTATACACTAGAACCGAAGTGTTATACAATACACTAGGACTGAAGTGTTATACACTAGAACCGAAGTGTTATACACTAGAACCGAAGTGTTATACACTAGAACCGAAGTGTTATACACTAGGACTGAAGTGTTATACACTAGAACCGAAGTGTTATACAATACACTAGAACCGAAGTGTTATACACTAGGACTGAAGTGTTATACACTAGGACTGAAGTGTTATACAATACACTAGAGCCGAAGTGTTATACAATACACTAGAACCGAAGTGTTATACAATACACTAGAACCGAAGTGTTATACACTAGGACCGAAGTGTTATACACTAGGACTGAAGTGTTATACACTAGGACTGAAGTGTTATACACTAGGACTGAAGTGTTATACACTAGGACCGAAGTGTTATACACTAGGACTGAAGTGTTATACACTAGGACTGAAGTGTTATACACTAGGACCGAAGTGTTATACACTAGGACCGAAGTGTTATACACTAGGACCGAAGTGTTATACACTAGGACTGAAGTGTTATACACTAGGACTGAAGTGTTATACACTAGGACCGAAGTGTTATACACTAGAACCGAAGTGTTATACACTAGAACCGAAGTGTTATACACTAGAACCGAAGTGTTATACACTAGAACCGAAGTGTTATACAATACACTAGGACTGAAGTGTTATACACTAGGACTGAAGTGTTATACACTAGGACTGAAGTGTTATACACTAGAACCGAAGTGTTATACAATACACTAGGACTGAAGTGTTATACACTAGAACCGAAGTGTTATACACTAGAACCGAAGTGTTATACACTAGAACCGAAGTGTTATACACTAGGACTGAAGTGTTATACACTAGAACCGAAGTGTTATACAATACACTAGAACCGAAGTGTTATACACTAGGACTGAAGTGTTATACACTAGGACTGAAGTGTTATACAATACACTAGAGCCGAAGTGTTATACAATACACTAGAACCGAAGTGTTATACAATACACTAGAACCGAAGTGTTATACACTAGGACCGAAGTGTTATACACTAGGACTGAAGTGTTATACACTAGGACTGAAGTGTTATACACTAGGACTGAAGTGTTATACACTAGGACCGAAGTGTTATACACTAGGACTGAAGTGTTATACACTAGGACTGAAGTGTTATACACTAGGACCGAAGTGTTATACACTAGGACCGAAGTGTTATACACTAGAACCGAAGTGTTATACACTAGGACTGAAGTGTTATACACTAGGACTGAAGTGTTATACACTAGAACCGAAGTGTTATACAATACACTAGGACTGAAGTGTTATACACTAGGACTGAAGTGTTATACACTAGGACTGAAGTGTTATACACTAGGACTGAAGTGTTATACACTAGGACTGAAGTGTTATACACTAGGACTGAAGTGTTATACACTAGGACTGAAGTGTTCTAGTATTTGTTCATGATTAGTCATGATTAGCAGGCTAGCTACGATCTTCAGCGTTAGCTAGCTTTGTGTAAAGCGGCTGTTGTGGTTGGTCCTGTGTTCATTTTTAAAGAAAGAGAAATCGGAGAGATGTGTGAAGGATTGTTCGGGGAAAATGCAGGTAGACTGTTGCCTGTTCCTCGAAGAGAACTGGAGGTGAGAAACGGAGATGTTCTACTGAGCCTCAGCATCCTCCATGGGTTTAGTTTTCTGTGTTGCTGTAATACACACATTAATGAGTGAAGTGGGTTCAGGGATCTGCTGTGCGTGAGACTCCATTTCCTCTCAGGCTCTGATCGGAAGCGCTGTGCTTGCATCGCAGAGAGCATCAAACATGCTTGAAAGTATCGGAGCATCTGCGACAGCTTGCAGGCAGAACCCAAACCACTGAACCGCTCGCTCTGCAGAAGAAGTTGCCATGGAAACGTGCAGAGAGGGGGTTATCGTAGATCCCCAGAATTAGTGACGGGTAAAGTCAGGGTTAAATTCATACAACAGATTTAAGCATTATTATTAGCAACAGCATTATTATTGTCTGTGTGTCCGTGTGTGTGTGTCTGTGTTTGTGTGTGTCCGTGTGTGTGTGTCTGTGTTTGTGTGTGTCCGTGTGTGTGTGTCTGTGTTTGTGTGTGTCCGTGTGTGTGTGTCTGTGTTTGTGTGTGTCCGTGTGTGTGTGTCTGTGTTTGTGTGTGTCCGTGTGTGTGTGTCTGTGTTTGTGTGTCCGTGTGTGTGTGTCTGTGTTTGTGTGTGTCCGTGTGTGTGTGTCTGTGTTTGTGTGTCCGTGTGTGTGTGTCTGTGTTTGTGTGTCCGTGTGTGTGTGTCTGTGTTTGTGTGTGTCCGTGTATGTGCACACCTGTGCGTGTCCGTCCATGTGTCCGTGTGTGTTTGTCCACTTGTGTTTGTGTGTCCATCCATGTGTCCGTATATGTGTGTGTTTGTCCACTTGTGTGTGTCCGTGTGTGTGTCTGTGTGTGTTTGTCCACTTGTTTGTGTGTGTGTGTGTCCATGTGTCCGTGTGTGTTTGTCCACTTTGTGTGTCCGTCCATGTGTCCGTATATGTGTGTTTGTCCACTTGTGTGTGTCCGTGTGTGTTTGTCCACTTGTTTGTGTGTGTGTGTGTGTCCGTGTGTGTGTTTGTCCACTTGTGTGTGTTTGTATGTGTTTGTCCACTTGTGTTTGTGTGTCCATCCATGTGTCCGTATATGTGTGTTTGTCCACTTGTGTGTGTGTGTGTGTGTGTACGTGTGTCCGTCCATGTGTCCGTGTGTGTGTTTGTCCACTTGTGTGTGTGTGTGTGTGTGTGTGTACGTGTGTCCGTCCATGTGTCCGTGTGTGTTTGTCCACTTGTGTGTGTGTGTGTGTGTACGTGTCCGTCCATGTGTCCGTGTGTGTGTTTGTCCACTTGTGTGTGTACACGTGTGTGTTTGTCCACTTGTGTGTGTGTGTGTGTGTGTGTGTGTGTACGTGTGTGTTTGTCCACTTGTGTGTGTACACGTGTGTTTGTCCACGTGTGTGTGTGTGTACGTGTGTTTGTCCACTTGTGTGTGTGTGTGTGTGTGTGTACGTGTGTGTTTGTCCACTTGTGTGTGTGTGTGTACGTGTGTGTGTTTGTCCACTTGTGTGTGTATGTGTTTGTCCACTTGTGTGTGTGTGTGTACGTGTGTGTTTGTCCACTTGTGTGTGTGTGTGTTTGTCCACTTGTGTGTGTGTTTGTCCACTTGTGTGTGTGTGTGTTTGTCCACTTGTGTGTGTGTGTTTGTCCACTTGTGTGTGTGTGTTTGTCCACTTGTGTGTGTATGTTTGTCCACTTGTGTGTGTATGTTTGTCCACTTGTGTGTGTGTGTGTTTGTCCACTTGTGTGTGTGTGTTTGTCCACTTGTGTGTGTATGTTTGTCCACTTGTGTGTGTGTGTTTGTCCACTTGTGTGTGTGTGTTTGTCCACTTGTGTGTGTGTGTTTGTCCACTTGTGTGTGTGTGTGTGTGTACGTGTGTTTGTCCACTTGTGTGTGTGTGTGTGTACATGTGTTTGTCCACTTGTGTGTGTGTGTGTGTGTATGTGTGTGTGTATGTGTGTGTGTATGTGTGTGTGTATGTGTGTGTGTACGTGTGTGTGTACGTGTGTGTGTACGTGTGTGTACGTGTGTGTGTTTGTCCACTTGCGTGTGTGTGTGTGTGTGTACGTGTGTGTGTACGTGTGTGTGTTTGTCCACTTGTGTGTGTGTGTCCACTTGTGTGTGTGTGTGTGTACGTGTGTGTGTACGTGTGTGTGTGTTTGTCCACTTGTGTGTGTGTGTACGTGTGTGTGTGTACGTGTGTGTGTGTACGTGTGTGTGTGTTTGTCCACTTGTGTGTGTGTGTGTGTGTGTACGTGTTTGTCCACTTGTGTGTGTGTGTGTACGTACGTGTGTTTGTCCACTTGTGTGTGTGTGTGTGTGTGTGTACGTGTGTGTGTTTGTCCACTTGTGTGTGTGTGTGTGTGTGTGTGTGTACGTGTATGTGTTTGTCCACTTGTGTGTGTGTGTGTGTGTGTGTGTGTACGTGTGTGTTTGTCCACTTGTGTGTGTGTGTGTACGTGTGTGTGTTTGTCCACGTGTGTGTGTGTGTGTGTGTGTACGTGTGTGTTTGTCCACGTGTGTGTGTGTGTGTGTGTGTGTACGTGTGTGTGTTTGTCCACTTGTGTGTATGTGTGTACGTGTGTGTGTTTGTCCACTTGTGTGTGTGTGTGTGTACGTGTGTGTGTTTGTCCACTTGTGTGTATGTGTGTACGTGTGTGTGTTTGTCCACTTGTGTGTGTGTGTGTGTGTGTGTGTGTACGTGTGTGTGTTTGTCCACTTGTGTGTACGTGTGTGTGTTTGTCCACTTGTGTGTGTGTGTGTGTATGTGTGTACGTGTGTGTGTTTGTCCACTTGTGTGTACGTGTGTTTGTCCACTTGTGTGTGTGTGTGTACGTGTGTGTAGCCAGCGTTTTCACACTTGTACAGTCTGTAAGCTCTTAAAGTCTAATTCCACTAAAAACTTTTCTCTTCTTAACTATCCTGAGTAAAATTCCAAGGTTTTTGATGTTTTTTTAGCCCACCTCATCCTCCCTTTTTTCTTTCTTTTCTTTCTTTTTTTTTTTTTTTTTTTTAATTAATGCATCAGTGACGGTTCTGAGCGTCCCACGCTGTGCAGCTGCAGCAGGACCGCCGTGGAATCTGTGATATTTCTGGTTTTGACGATTCCAACAGGATTTATTTTAATACACCGCCTCTACATTTCCCTCACTTCCCTCAGCAGCGTGAATTAGACAAGCTTGCGCCTCTCTCGCCGTCACTGTGTGGGTGGTGTGCCAATTACAGCCTCTGTCTCAGGCAGCATGGCTCAGAGATGTGTGTGTGTGTGTGTGTGTGAGAGAGAGAGGAAGCTAAAGTTTTCCTGAGGCTCGGCCCTGTGTGTCGTTTCTATTTCCATCTTATTCTCATCACACTTTCGTGTCGAGAAATGGACATGAAGCTCGGCTAAACATCTGTTCATGGGCTTCATCACATCCCTGATCTTTATCTTTTATTTTTACGTTACATTGACGTAACCCTTTCTTCTTTTTGTTTTCCCTTTTTCTTTTTTTTTGTAAGATCATTTAGGAACATTTAAAGCATAATAAAGTAGGAACTTGACTATTGCAGCTTTTTAGTAATCAGGATCAATGTATTGAGACTGTATTATTATAATACCTATATCTTATGCTTTCACAGCTTTGTTCCCGAACAGAATTGTTAAAGTATCGCGTTTTCTTCTTGGCTCAGTTCG
The DNA here is from genome assembly GCF_019097595.1 of Hemibagrus wyckioides. NCBI lineage: Eukaryota > Metazoa > Chordata > Actinopteri > Siluriformes > Bagridae > Hemibagrus > Hemibagrus wyckioides. The sequence goes on along the minus strand of NC_080715.1, from coordinate 9,114,843 downwards.
CACATCAAAATTTCTGTGTTTATGCAAGCAAGTAAACTGTCCTCTGATTGGTCAGAGCGTACCTCCTTTTGATGGATGGATAGTCAGCTCTACACCATACTCGCTCATCCATGTCTTTATGGACCTTGCTTTGTGCACTGGTGTGCAGTCATGTTGGAACAGGAAGGGGTCATCCCCAAACAACATTGGGAGCATGAAATTGTCCAAAATGTCTTGGTATGAAGCTGAATCATTAAGAGTTCCTTTCACTGGAACTAAGGGGCCAAGAACAACCCCTGAAAATTTACAGTGAAAGTGAGAGAGAGACAGAGATGGAGGTAGAGAGAGAGGGAGGGGATAGAGGGAGAGAGAGAGAGAGAGATGGAGGGGATAGAGAGCGAGAGAGAGCGAGCGAGAGAGAGAAAGGAAGAGTAAGACAGAGACAGAGTGAGAGATGGAGATGGAGGGGATAGAGAGAGAGAGAAAGGAAAACAGACGGAGATGGAGGGGAGAGAGAGAGAGAGAGAAAGGAAGGAAGAGTAAGACAGAGATGGAGGGGATAGAGAGAGAGAGATGGAGGGGTGTCCCAAAACTTTTGGCAATACAGTGTATCTGTTTAAATGAACAGAACCAAGGAATAAAAAGCTCCCGAGGAGAAGTGTGATAAAGTTCATGTTCTCTGTGCTGATGACACGTATTTTTTTTTCCCTCTCTTTTCTCTAATACAGAACCGTGAGCTGCAGATCATGAGGAAGCTGGACCACTGCAACATCGTCCGCCTCCGATACTTCTTCTACTCCAGCGGGGACAAGGTGATTGTCTCTGACCACACACAGGCTTGTACTTATTGTTGCCATTGAAAAGCCGCTCCATAAGGCATGAGCATACTCCTTTTACTCCATTTTTAAGGTGTGAATGCAGGACTAGTGGGTAAGTGAATAACAGAGGCTCCAAGTTTATGATGTACAGTCTGATGAATTCCTTTAGTGTCTCTGTGACAACGCAAATGTCGTTCCTGTAGTTCAGTCAAATCAGAGACCTGTAGCGTTTACTGTACTCAGAGCAAACGATTTTGATCAATGATTTCATGTCTAGGTGATGAATTTAAAACCTTTAACGATTCATTATCATGTGAGTCTTATAGAGTCATTCTGCAGTTTAGCTTTTATTCCTTTCTATTAAATATAATTTGAGGCAAGACCGAACAGTGAGACGGAAACCAAGCAGGACTCGCCTCCTTCTGCGAGAGTGACAGACACAGATGGGAGACCACGCCTCCTTAAATGATTCTGACAGGTTCAGATAGGGGGACACGCCCACTTGAGGTAAAGATTGACAGGCACATGGGTAAGACCATGCCTCCTTCAGTGAGACTGGCAGAGACAAAGAGGAGGACATGCCTACTTGTGTGAGACTGACAGGCGCAAAGTGGAGGACACGCCTCCTTAAGCGAGCTTGACAGGCACACGGGGAGGACACGCCTCCTTAAGCGAAACTGACTGGCACCGATACCACATTAATAATGTAATTAAGAGAACAGATGGGTGTGTGTGTGAGAAAGTGAATAGGACTTTCTAGTCAATTTCATTCAATGCAGTTTGAGCCGTGTGTGAGAGAGAGAGAGAGAGAGAGAGAGAGAGAGAGAAGCCATATGGAAGACCCTGACATACACTCTAGACAATTATACACACACACACACTGCACTTGAATGTTCCATAATGTTTGCTATTAAGTACATGGGTGGAGTAGAAGAATGAGAAGAGAGCAGAATTTCTTCACTTTTATGTCTTGCTGAGAAAAGCCCATTTCCATTAGACAGACAGATTATAGCTGCCTTGCTGCTGCCTGCTCAGAATCTCAGCAGCAATGCTATGCTAACAAGATTGAACAGATAAAGTGAATGCTAGCAGTGTCGGAGGATCGACTCGCTAAGCTCACGTGTACTGCAGCATTGTTTGTGTTTGGGACGGAATTGTTTGGTGGCAGCAGGATGCGTGTTGAACATGGAAACATTTCTGTGTTTGTGTTTCACACCGATTTGATCTTTTTTTCAGCATGGGAGCGTCATCAGAATGACCAGCTTAGAGTGGACTGTGCTGAAAGGGTTCAGGATTTAGTCTGAAAACTTTACACCAGCTTTACACCAGCGTAAAGAAGCGTGTTGGTGATTTTTGGAGCAGTCTTTCAAACCCAGCAAATAGCTGAGGAAGCCAGAAGCGTGGACATGTTGTGTTGCCATGGCGACTCTGTGCTGTAGTGTTAGTCTATGGTGTTGGGAGAGGTTTAAAACCCTGACCTTAAGCAGGTTGAACATACAGGACGGGTTTTAGAAACGGTCTCACTCCTGTCTTTTCCCTCGTCTTTCCATCTCTCTTATTATGTCTCTTACAGTCTCATCTCATCGTTCTCCATCTATCTTTTTTTAGTCCTCTCTCTTTCTCCATCATTCTCTGTCTGCATTTCTGCACATCATCCTTTCTGATTAACTCGAGCTGCCAGTAGTGTTTTAGTTAAACAGAGCGACAGTGATGATGGGATCGGCAATCTGCTGATCTTACACGCTATTCATGTAGCTGATCTAGCGAAATCTGCTGAACACATCTTTCTTTCTCTCTCTCTCTCTCTCTCTCTCTCTCCCCTCCATCTCCATCTCTCTCTCTGTCTGTCTTACTCTTCCTTTCTCTCTCTCTCTCTCTCGCTCTCTCTCTATCCCCTCCATCTCCATCTCTGCCTTACTCTTCCTTCCTTTCTCTCTCTCTCTCTCTCTCTCTCTCTCTCTCTCTCTCTATCCCCTCCATCTCCATCTCTCTCTCTGTCTGTCTTACTCTTCCTTTCTCTCGCTCTCTCTCTCGCTATCTCTCTATCATCTCCATCTCTGCCTTACTCTTCCTTCCTTCCTCTCTCTCTCTCTCTCTCTCTCTCTCTCTCTCTCTCTCTCTCTCTCTCTCTCCCCTCCATCTCCATCTCTCTCTCTGTCTGTCTTACTCTTCCTTTCTCTCTCTCTCTCTCTCTCTATCCCCTCCATCTCCATCTCTCTCTCTGTCTGTCTTACTCTTCCTTTCTCTCTCTCTCGCTCTCTCTCTATCCCCTCCATCTCTCTCTCTGTCTGTCTTACTCTTCCTTCCTTTCTCTCTCTCTCTCGCTCTCTCTCTATCCCCTCCATCTCTGCCTTACTCTTCCTTCCTTTCTCTCTCTCTCTCTCTCTCTCTCTCTCTATCCCCTCCATCTCCATCTCTCTCTCTGTCTGTCTTACTCTTCCTTCCTTTCTCTCTCTCTCTCGCTCTCTCTCTATCCCCTCCATCTCTGCCTTACTCTTCCTTCCTTTCTCTCTCTCTCTCTCTCTCTCTCTCTATCCCCTCCATCTCCATCTCTCTCTCTGTCTGTCTTACTCTTCCTTTCTCTCTCTCGCTCGCTCGCGCTCTCCCGCTCTTTCTCCCCCCTCCATCTCTCTCTCTCTCTCTCTCTCTCTCTCTCTCTCTCTCTATCCCCTCCATCTCCATCTCTCTCTCTGTCTGTCTTACTCTTCCTTTCTCTCTCTCGCTCGCTCGCGCTCTCCCGCTCTTTCTCCCCCCCCTCTCTCTCTCTATCCCCTCCATCTCCATCTCTCTCTCTGTCTGTCTTACTCTTCCTTTCTCTCGCTCTCTCTCTCTATCCCCTCCGTCTTTGTCTTACTCTTCCTTCCTTTCTCTCTCTCTCCCTATCCCCTCCATCTCCATCCCTCTCTCTGTCTGTCTTACTCTTCCTTTCTCTCTCTCGCTCGCTCGCGCTCTCCCGCTCTTTCTCCCCCCTCCATCTCTCTCTACCTCCATCTCCATCTCTCTCTCTCTCTCTCGCTCTCTCTATCCCCTCCATCTCCATCTCTGTCTGTCTTACTCTTCCTTTCTCTCTCTCTATCCCCTCCATCTCTCACTCTGTCTTACTCTTTCTCTCTCTCTCGCTCTCTCTTGCTCTCTCTCTCTATCCCCTCCATCTCTCGCTCTCTCTCTCTATCCCCTCCATCGCTCCCTCTCGCGCTCTCTCTCTCTATCCCCTCCATCTCTCTCTACCTCTCTCTCTCTCTCTCGCTTTCATTGTCAATTTCTGTTTAATTGGCATGACCATAATCATGTACAGTATTGCCAAAGCATTATATCAAAACATTATATATATATATAAATATCATTTTTTATCATTATACTGGATTCTTAAGACAAACAGGGCTGTGTGTTTCTCTCTCTTTCTCTCCCTCTCTCTCTCTCTCTCACACACACACACACACACCCCTCTTCTGTTAGTTCAGCCTGCACTATATCTGTGCCAAAAAACTGTTTACCACAGACAGCTCGAGACTTTTAGAACTATTTTATGTGGGTTTACTTTTAACAGACATTTATTCTTGCATTGGCACGTACGCTAGCATTCCTGCTCAGTCTGTGTGTATACGGGTTTGTTGGTGATTATTTCATAAAGTCTTATCAGTGTCAAGACATCAAAAGCTAGCAAAGAAGTCAGTATACTATTGAACAATTCCTCCCTGAATCTTGTGAAACATGTTTGTAGTGAATTATTTCTGACATGTTTATTGGTTCCGGCGCTGATGCTGTATTACTGTTTGTCCTGTGAGAGCTTTGTTTCTTCCTCTGCATTTTACAGCAACATTCATCATCATTGAGCAGTTGAGATGTTTGTGCAAATGCTGGACTCGAAAGTCCCACAATGCAGTGCAGCTGCACGAGACAGTTGTGATGAGTTTCTGCACAGACTCGGCTCGGCAAGTTTGCTGCGTGTTAGCGTGAAAGTTGAAGCTTTGGAAGCTGATGTATTTAAGCAGAGTCTGCAGATGAGAAGCTGAGAGAGCATTGTGGGAAGTGGGAAGTCCTAGTAGGAAAAGTTCTCCAGTTTATAATTCCAATACGAAATGTCAGTTTTTCAGGAGCTCTGATATTTTCAGTTTTGAGTTTTTGTATTTATCAGTAAATACTGAGGGATACTTTGATAACTGAAATGCTGATTTGCTTTCAGCAAATGATCAGTAAATGTAAACAGTAAATGATCACATCCACTTTCGTTCCAGTTTCCTCCTATTAGTCGTCATTTTCTTTCCCACTTCAGGTGGCTGAGTCATTTAAAGCCTCTCATTTTGGAAGTAGAAAGTTACAGGTTGGAAATGTCTCAGTTCCTGGTTATAATAGATGCAGCATTTATCCCAATGACACCTCTAACAGCATGCAGGAGAATGGCATTGTGGGTAACATAGAAAACCAAAGTGAAAATAAACCAGTCGATTAAAAAGTCAACTCACCATGTGCGCCATACACTGACCAGGCATAACATTATGACCATTATGCCTAATATTGTGTTGGTCCCCCTTTTGCTGCCAAAACAGCCCTGACCCGTCCTGCACTGTGTATTCTGACCCCTTTCTATCAGAACCAGCATTAACTTCTTCAGCAATCTGAGCAACAGTCGCTCGTCTGTTGGATCGGATCACACGGGCCAGCCTTCTCTCCCCACGTACATCAATGAGCCTTGACCATCCATGACCCTGTCGTCGGTTCACCACTGTTCCTTCCTTTTGGACCACTTTTGATTAGATACTGACCACTGCAGACCGGGAACACCCCACAAGAGCTGCAGTTTTGGAGATGCTCTGATCCAGTGGTCTAGCCATCACAATTTGGCCCTTCGTCAAACTCACTCAAATCCTTACGCTTGTCCATTTTTCCTGCTTCTAACACATCAACTTTGAGCACAAAATGTTCACTTGCTGCCTAATATATCCCACCCACTAACAGGTGCCATGATGAGGAGATCATCAGTCTTATTCACTTCACCTGGCACTGCTCATAATGTTATGCCTGATCAGTGTATATGCATGAGTTATTACAGTCCAGAATATTCACCACTAAACACTGTACTTTTACCTCACACACACACACATTATTCATGTGCCAATGAGAGATGTACAGTATGTCAGATTCTGTCTTTTCATCATATATCATGTCTCTCTTCCTTCTTTTCCTCTGTCTCTTCTCTCATGACACATCATCACGTGACCCCATCACCTGAGCCAATCACGACCTGTCTGGAGCTTGTGCGTAGCCAATCAGCTGAGTGCAATGCTGATCACTCGTAATTGAGGAAGTGTTGCTGTTGCTGTAGTGACTCGTGGACAGAGCTAATTTTAGCCGTAGAGCCGTGTCAGAAGGGCAGCATGGACCTGACCCCACCTCATGACTTTATTCATTCCTCAGTAGCTACATTTACAATGAAAACGATACGACCGATAGCTGACTCGAAATAAAACAACGGTGGGGACGGTTGGATAAGAAAAATAAATGATGAAATCTTTGTGTAGGTTGTGAGCATGCAGGTTTGTGTCGCAGCATGGTGGCGGGGGAAAAAATCCTTACAGAGGAGGAAGGCTCTATACTTACTGAAAAAAACACAGAAAGGCAAAGCAGCATGGAGCTTGTAAAATAGCAAAACTGTGAAGTGTGTGTGTAAGCGTAGTGTACACAGGTATATGATGATATCTGTCTTTACTTCATACTAAAATATGAAGCATTTGGTGTGTGTGAAATATAAGAGAGTGAAGTAAAGAAAGTTCAGTCACACTGGTGGGGTTTTGTCAGCGTATAAAAGCACAGAAGGCATGTGTGCTTATAAGGAGACGTTGTAGGTGATAGTAAAGTGGTGTGTTTCAGCTGAATGTACCTGCAGTTTGAATGCGTTTGTATGAAAATGAAGATATTTGCATGTAGCGAGGCAATGAGGCAGGGTGTCTCTGAACAGAGGGAGAGAGAGGGATGGAAGAGTGTCCTACACACAAAGAACATGCAGACGTCCTCTAATGAATGAGTTTGGGGTGTGTGTGTGTGTGTGTGTGTGTAGAACGCTGCTCATCATGGATGTGTTTAGCTTCAGGATTTCCAGAACAGTTAGTGTTGAAGACAGACAAGTTCACTGATGGACTGAGACTATTATGATGAAGCTGCTACTGATCCTGAGCAGTGCTTTAAAGTGTGTTGCAGGAGACAATGCAGTCTCTCTCTCTCTCTCTCTCTCTCTCTCTCTCTCTCTCTCCCTCTCTCTCAAGCCTTGTCTCATTCATTCTGACTTTTTTTTCTTCTTTCTCATACTTTCTAGCTCTCGCTCTCTCTCTCTCTCTCTCTCTCTCTCTCTCTCTCTTTTTCTCTCACTCTTTTACTTTCACTTCCTCTCACTCTGTCTCTGTCTGTGTCTCAGTCTTCTTTCACCCCCTCTCCCTCCCCCCCCCTCTCTTTCTCTCTTTCTCTCTCTCTCTCTTTCTCTCTCTGTTTTGTATTGTAAGCGATATTGTTTCTGTAGCGATCAGCAGCTTGAAAATGCCCGGGTCAGCAGGAGTGTGGGACAGGTCAGACAGAGCTGTCTCCATAACTGTGTGAAAGCACTTCTGTCTTTAGATGGATGGATGGATGGATGGATGGATGGATGGATGAGAAGCTGAGTCTCTGCTCAGTGTGTACATGCTCACTGACACTGGACTTGGCCAAAACATCACCTTGTCATTTTTCTGTCCGGCTAGCTTCAGGTTCCTGTTCTTGGGGTGGGGTGGGGTGATGTGATGTAGCTCATGTAGTTTGATGGGTTGTGTGATCTGAGATGCTTTTCAGCTCAACACTGTTGTAAAAAGTGTCTGTTTAAATCTGTTAACAGGAAGAGTCCCGGAGTGTGGAAACACACACCCCTCTGTGATGTAAACCCGGTTCTGTAGACAGTAGAAACACAATGAGGAGGTTCTTTGTATCTGCTGAGTGTGAGCCAACTCTCTTTCACCCGAGTCTGAATAGCTTCCCATGACAGACTATTTCTGACATGACATCACCGCGCCTGACTGGAACTCATTGTTTAAAACACTTTACATGACACACACACACATACTCTGACACCGATGTCACTTCCTGCCCAGACGATTATAGATACCAGACTCCTCCGGGACCGAGGTCTCCGCCCACCAGCTGACCACCATAGCCCTGCATCTGATGTCACTTCCTTTCTTTAGCATTCTTCCTCCACCTTCCTTCCTTCCTGCTTATTTCTAGGCTTGATGAAGACAGACTTCCCTGGCAGGCAGATGATGTTGATTCAGCAGCGAGGAATAATTTTGCTGCTCCATCATGCAGGATGGATTTAATCAGCGCTGATGAAATGAACAGAATGACCTGCAGGTCTGAGTCTCGCACTGAAACGAATGCAGGGTGAATCCTTCTGTGATGACAGGAGCTTGATATTTTTCTGATATTCCATGTGGAAGGTTTGAAGATCTCAGCAAATCAGCATGAGCTAAAGAATAAAATGCTGTGCTGTTATAGGACAATAATCAACTATGAGGTTCAAAGTTCATGGTGTTTCTATAACAGAACATATAAGTGTTTTATTCCTCTTTCACCACAGCAGTTTGCTGATGTATTACGGTGCATTTAAATTAGTTCCTTACATTACAGCAGCTATGAAACAGATAAAGTTTATTGTTTATTTCTCCCAGACTCCACTGTCCAAAAGACTTTACCTGTAAGCTCTGACACTGACAACTCCTAAGAGAGCATCTCGTCCCCCCCAACCCAGACAAAATGGACAGTTTCCTGTTTTGTATCTGTCTGTCGTCGTCTTTTTTTCTTTAAGGGGAGCTTCCAGCTATAAAAGTCCCCGTGAATGAGCTGTTACTCTAGAAACAATAACATATTCCAACAGAAACCCGTGATTCAATTTGCTGAATATTGACCAATCAGAGCTGGGGATTCGCAGCCTGGAATTCCTGAAGAGATAAGAGGTAGAATTCTGCATGCACATGTTCTCTGTTGTGTAACCGGCTGTGTGTGTGTCTGTGTGTGTGTTAAATCTTCACAGAAGGACGAGGTGTATCTGAACCTGGTGCTGGACTATGTCCCTGAGACGGTGTACAGAGTCGCCAGACACTACAGCCGAGCCAAACAGACCCTCCCCATGGTTTACGTCAAGGTGTGTAGATAGACACCTCTGCTCTGCGCTGAGGGAGGGGGGTGGGTGGGTGTGTGTCTGGGTGGGTGTGTGTGTGTGTTTCCACTGTAAATGTGCATCAGTCCCTCTGGTGTATTAGTAAGGAGTCTTTGTGTTCCGTCACATGGTCAAACACACGATGTCAAGGAGTGTGTGTGTGTGTGTGTGTGTGTGTGTGTGTGTGTGGTGTGTGTGTATGAACCCCAGTGCTCTCCTCCAGGTCTGGGTGACTTGACAGCTGTCTAATATAATATGGGCATTGTGATAAATTATATCAAAAATATTCGTTTTTCAGTTATTGTGGATGTTATCTAAATAAATAAATATATGCTCAAAAAATATATATCTCAATTTATGCATCAATTTTTAAATATTTTGGATTGATTTATTAATTCTTTTTTTAAATAATTAAAGAATTAAAAAAAATTCCAAATAGATAAATAAATGATCAAACAGTTTTTTCAATCATCGTAAACTGTCAGTTTGGAGTGTTTAACCTGTGTGTGTGTGTGTGTGTGTGTGTGTGTGTGTGTGTAGTTGTACATGTATCAGCTCTTCAGAAGTCTGGCCTACATCCATTCATTTGGAATCTGTCATCGAGATATCAAACCCCAGAACTTACTGCTGGATCCCGAGACAGCTGTGCTCAAACTCTGTGACTTCGGCAGGTCAGTTATGGGACACACACACACACACACACACACACACGTCTCCCTTCACCCCTCTGCATATCCTGTATCTTAGATATGTATGGTGATGTGTAATTTCCATCCTGTAGCCCGGCCCCGGTGTCTAGGACTGGAACAGTTGAAGTCCTGCATGCTGTGACATTTTGGCCGATAGTGCCCGAGCCAACCTCTGCTGCAGTTTAGTTACTGACTCACCTTAATGTACATATTAAACACTGTAAAGAAATTTCAAGCTGGCGATTAATCATGAAAAAGTGAATTAGCCTCTCATAAGCACACATGACATCCAAAAACCTTCAGCCAGCCGTGAAGTGTGTGGAACGTTACTTAATTATTAATACATTTAACCTTTCCCTCTGCACTTTTCCCCCCTCATGATGCAGTCATCAGAGCGAGGCGAGTGGTGCTCAGAATTCTGATGAGACAACATGAAAAATTTATGAGCTGCTCCAATGCTGAACTCAGTGTGTGCAGTGTGTGTGTCTTTGTGTCTCACTGTCCGTCTCTCTTTCGGTGTGTTTCTCAGAGTTTGTTTCTCTCTCTCTCTCTCTCTCTGTGTGCGTGTGTGTGGGTTGCTGTGTGTTTGCGTGTGTCTTTGTCTCTGTGTGTGTGTCTCTGAGTGCATCTCCCTGTCTGTGTCCCTCTATTTCTCTTTGGGTCTCATTTTGCATGTCTGCTTGTCTCTGTGAGTCTTTTTCTCTTTTTGTGTCTTTTTAGGGTTTGTTTCTCTCTCTCTCTCTCTCTCTCTCTCTCTCTGTGGGTGTGTGTATCTGTCTCTTTGTGTCTGTGTATCACTATATCTCTGGTTGTGTCTCCCTCTCCTTGTCCCTCTCCGTGTCCCACCCCCTGTCCTTCTCAGTGTCCCTCTCTGTCTCTCTCCGTGTCCCACCCCTGTCCTTCTCAGTGTCCCTCTCTGTCTCTCTTCGTGTCCCACTCCCTGTCCTTCTCAGTGTCCCTCTCTGTCTATCTTCGTGTCCCACCCCCTGTCCTTCTCAGTGTCCCTCTCTGTCTCTCTTCGTGTCCCACTCCCTGTCCTTCTCAGTGTCCCTCTCTGTGTCTCACTTCGTGTCCCACCCCCTGTCTTTCTCAGTGTCCCTCTCTCTCTCTTCGTGTCCCACCCCCTGTCTTTCTCAGTGTCCCCCTCTGTCTCTCTTCGTGTCCCACTCCCTGTCCTTCTCAGTGTCCCTCTCTGTGTCTCACTTCGTGTCTCACTCCCTGTCCTTCTCAGTGTCCCTCTCTGTCTCACTTCGTGTCCCACCCCCTGTCTTTCTCAGTGTCCCTCTCTGTCTCACTTCGTGTCCCACCCCTGTCTTTCTCAGTGTCCCTCTCTGTGTCTCACTTCGTGTCCCACCCCTGTCTTTCTCAGTGTCCCTCTCTGTCTCTCTTCGTGTCCCACCCCTGTCTTTCTCAGTGTCCCTCTCTGTCTCTCTTCGTGTCCCACCCCCTGTCTTTCTCAGTGTCCCTCTCTGTCTCTCTTCGTGTCCCACTCCCTGTCCTTCTCAGTGTCCCTCTCTGTGTCTCACTTCATGTCTCACTCCCTGTCCTTCTCAGTGTCCCTCTCTGTCTCACTTCGTGTCCCACCCCTGTCTTTCTCAGTGTCCCTCTCTGTCTCACTTCGTGTCCCACCCCTGTCTTTCTCAGTGTCCCTCTCTGTGTCTCACTTCGTGTCCCACCCCTGTCTTTCTCAGTGTCCCTCTCTGTCTCTCTTCGTGTCCCACCCCCTGTCTTTCTCAGTGTCCCTCTCTGTCTCTCTTCGTGTCCCACCCCCTGTCTTTCTCAGTGTCCCTCTCTGTCTCTCTTCGTGTCTCACTCCCTGTCCTTCTCAGTGTCCTTCTCTGTCTCTCTTCGTGTCCCACTCCCTGTCCTTCTCCGTGTCCCTCTCTGTGTCTCACTTCGTGTCCCACTCCCTGTCCCTCTCCCTGTCCCAATATGCATGTATAAATTAAATTACAGAAATGTGGAAATGAAGAAATCAAAGATGTAAAGAAAATGCTAAAAGTTAAATATCACTTGTTGCTGTGAGTGCATTAGCTGTGAGATGTTCGATATTGGTTGTTTTCTCTGAACGCTGTGTTCTCCTCTATACAGCGCTAAGCAGCTGGTCCGTGGAGAACCAAACGTGTCCTACATCTGCTCGCGGTACTACAGAGCTCCTGAACTCATCTTCGGAGCCACTGACTACACCTCCAGCATAGGTACGCTAAAGCACATATGAACACACCTCATATTCCTCAGGTTACAGTAACTAAGAGCACAGTACTGATCATACTGCTACTGTGTGAGTGTGTGTGTGGTGTGTGTGTGTGTGTGTGTGTACATGTGTGTGGTGTGTGTGTGTGTGTGTGTGTACATGTGTGTGGTGTGTGTGTGTGTGTGTACATGTGAGTGTGTGTGTGTGTGTGTGTACATGTGAGTGTGTGTGTGTGTGTGTACATGTGAGTGTGTGTGTGGTGTGTGTGTGTGTACATGTGAGTGTGTGTGTGGTGTGTGTGTGTACATGTGAGTGTGTGTGTGGTGTGTGTGTGTGTACATGTGAGTGTGTGTGGTGTGTGTGTACATGTGAGTGTGTGTATGTGTGTGTACGTGTGTGTGTGTGTATGTGAGTGTGTGTACGTGTGTGTACGTGTGTGTGTACATGCGAGTGTGTGTGTGTACATGTGAGTGTGTGTATGTGTGTGTATGTGAGTGTGTGTGTGTGTGTGTGTACATGTGAGTGTGTGTATGTGTGTGTATGTGAGTGTGTACATGTGAGTGTGTGTATGTGTGTGTATGTGAGTGTGTGTATGTGTGTGTACGTGTGTGTGTGTACATGTGAGTGTGTGTATGTGTATGTATGTGAGTGTGTGTACGTGTGTGTGTACATGCGAGTGTGTGTGTGTACATGTGAGTGTGTGTATGTGTGTGTATGTGAGTGTGTGTGTGTACGTGTGTGTGTGTACATGTGAGTGTGTGCACGCAGGCACATTCTAAAGCTTTATTCTGTCTGAAAGGATGTGCGCTCGGTTGATTTTGTTACCCGTGTTGCGTGCGCTCGACATTGACATTTGGCCCTCTTTTTTTTTTTTTTTTTGTTCTTCAGACGTGTGGTCAGCAGGCTGTGTGCTGGCTGAGCTGTTGCTAGGGCAACCGATTTTCCCTGGCGACAGCGGAGTGGATCAGCTGGTGGAGATCATCAAGGTACTGACTCCATGTTGGTGTGTGTGTGTGCACGTTTGTGTGTGTGCATGTGCGCGTATGGTTTCTGGTGTATGTATGACTTCTCTCTTTTCTCTCTCTCTCTCTCTCTCATCTCAGGTTTTGGGCACGCCCACCCGTGAGCAGATTCGAGAGATGAACCCCAATTACACAGAGTTCAAGTTTCCTCAGATTAAGGCCCACCCATGGACTAAGGTGAGTCAACAGGTACAGAAAAAACCCAGTTTCTCTTCCTTCAGCTCCATCACCAGCTTCACCTCCATCTCCTTCACCTCATTGTCCTGCTGTGAGCTTAGTCGTCTGTCCATCTCATCTCACTCACCTCCACATCCTGACTGAATCAGCACTCAGTGGTTGATTAGCTTCAGAGCTCACTCTCTACACACCATGAAGCCATGCAGAAGCCACGTAAATGTTGGTCCTGTCTGTCTTTTCTTTTCTTTTTTTTAGCTCATTGAAAATTTGGCCATTTTTGATCGGGGCTGATGTACACAGTCACAGAAATATTTTAGTTTTAACCACTTGGCTTGTTTCCATCTGTTCACCAAAGGCATGTTCAAGCCTTATAGTACATTTTCTGAGTAGGATTCAGAACTAAACTGATTTATATATTTTTTTTAGCTCATATGCTAGTTGATTTGATTTAGATTCACACTGTTAAAGGAAAATAAATAAATGGCTCAGGACCATGTAGGGCTTCAAACATTCTCGTAAAACGTGTTACTGTCATTGTTGACAAATGTGGTGACAGAAAAAGAGGTATACTAAGCTCATGACAATAGAACTCATGAGAACAAAGCTCATGACTGCACAGAGACCACAGAGCTGACACTTAATACGTGGTCATGGAAATGTATAAATAACTAGTATCAAATATTCTGCATATATTTCTGCAGCTTAGTTTGTTTCTCATGGCTCGGTTTAGTAGCTTGTGTCTAAGGAAATGTCGCACACAACCAAAAACACATCATCAGGTTTGGTTTATTTGCTGCATATTTTAGACTTGGGGTCAAATGGGTTTCTCACTCCAGTCGAACCCCTCTAAAGAAGCAGTCAGAGATCTTACCACCTCAAGTGGTCTCTTATTAATTGTTTCTGGCCAAGTGTGAACCAAAGCACTGGATATCCTGGTTTTATTTCTGTAACATTCTATTCAGAGGATGTACTAAAACACTGCACCCTAAATTCCTGCACTGATCAGCAGGAAGCAGTCTTTAAGCCTGACTGTCGAGTCATAATTACCTCAATACTTCAGTGACGGAACCTGATGGTGTTCCTGCTGACACGAACCTGACGCTGTAGACCCGCTCAACTCGTCGTTATAACACGCCCCAATCCGGAAGCTCATTATCTTGGTGTGAGGTGAATCAGCTGAAGGAGCTTTTTGTTAGTATTTATAAGGTGGTGTAGAAAGGAAGCAAAATCTGAGCTTGTGTTGGACTAGTGTTTCGAAGTCATAAAATATAAGAGCCAATCAGATTCCAGTATTCAAATTACACCAGAGTACATGGCAACCTAGACCAGGATGATGCGTACTAGGGGTGGGGGTGTATCCAGTTGGCAAATATACACCGACCAGGCATAACATTATGACCACCTGCCTAATATTGTGTTGGTCCTGCACTGTGTATTCTGACCCCTTTCTATCAGAACCAGCATTAACTTCAGCAATTTGAGCAACAGTAGCTCGTCTGTTGGACCGGATCACACGGGCCAGCCTTCTCTCCCCATGTGCATCAGTGAGCCTTGACCATCCATGACCCTGTCACCGGTTCACCACTGTTCCTTCCTTGGACCACTTTTGATAGATACTGACCACTGCAGACCGGGAACACCCCACAAGAGCTGCAGTTTTGGAGATGCTCTGATCCAGTGGTCTAGCCATCACAATCTGGCCCTTCATCAAACTCGCTCAAATCCTTACACTTGTCCATTTTTCCTGCTTCTAACACATCAACTTTTAGGACAAAATGTTGACTTGCTGCCTAATATATCCCACCCACTAACAGGTGCCATGATGAGATCATCAGTGTTATTCGCTTCACCTGACAGTGGTCATAATGTTATGCCTGATTGGTGTAATATATAATATGGACTGAAAGTTAAATTTATGCATTTGTGTTTTCATTCCTTTATTTATTTATTTATTTATTTATTTATTTATTTGTAAAACTACAATGACAGTGCACACTTTGAATAGTTTAATAGCATCCAGTCAGTAGCTGTAGTGTGTAGAGGTGAGGGAGAAGTGCTGCCTCCTGCTGGTTATTTAACACACTGCATGAGGAGATGGACAGGACTATAGTAGGATTGATGACTCCTCTCACTTGCTTTCTTTCCCTCTGTGCTTTTCATTCTCTGCACAGGTGAAATCAGTCTGATGGAGTCGTTATTGCTAGGCAGTAATAAATCCTGTGAGACTCTTAGTGTAAAGAATTGCGAGAATCCCCCTACACTTTTGCAGTGCGTGTAGATCCCGTAGCCCTCCACAGATTAAACATGAAGACTGACATGTGATGTGACTGACAGAGTGACCAGCATCATGACCTGTCTCGTGTCCTGCCCGTTTTAAGTATTTATGTTCTGTATCATTATTCTTTTGCTTGTCCTGTTTATTTTTCCGTTTATTTGTTGTTCTGGTTATCGTCCAGTGTTTATTTTCTGTTTATATCCTTGTTTGTATTTATTGCCTAGTTTGTTTACTGTCCTGAGTGTTTGTCTTGAGTTTTATTGTCCTGTTTGTCGAGTGTAGGTTCCCCCTAATGTTTATTCTCTTCAGTATTCATTACTGTTTGTTTTTCTTGTTGTTTTTATTCTCTTATTTGTTTATTGTCCTGTCTTTTTATTCTTCTAAATATTTCTTGTCCTGTTTATTGTGTACATTTTGTGTCTAACCATGCCCATAAAGAAACATTGCCTTAGGAGTTAATTTAGTAGCAACAGTAATAAATGCCACTGGTCTTGCCCACATGTGTTGTTGTGTTTGCAGGTGTTCCGGCCACGCACACCTCCTGAAGCCATCGCTCTCTGCTCTCGTCTGTTGGAGTACACACCCACGGCTCGGCTCACGCCGCTCGAGGCCTGCGCTCACTCCTTCTTTGACGAGCTGAGAGACCCGAACATCAAACTGCCCAATGGGAGGGAGAAGCCATCGCTGTTTAACTTCACCACTCAAGGTCTGGATTGGTTTCAGCCCGAACAACACATCTGATCATCGCATACACTGTTCATCTCCTATTAAAATATTTATCACTCCCTAACAGCTATATCCTCCCTCACTCTATCTGTTTCTCGAACAGAATTGTCCAGTAACCCATCCTTGGCCACCATCTTGATTCCTGCTCATGCACGTAATCAAGCAGGTGCCTCCACCCCCACCAATGCCTCCAGCACTACAGGTCAGTCTCCATCGTCTTCCTTTCAGCATTCTTTTCAACATGTTGACCACCATTCCTCCCAGGGGATGAGAAATACATCATAATGTCTAATAATTAAAAGTAAATGAATGGTTTACTGGAGCTTCTAAACTTCCACAGCTCACAGAAGCTCCTCACTTTATGATCTGAACATTTTAAATATAATTACAGATGCACGGCATTATTACATCAGTAATGAATAAAATAAAGTGCATGCTGATTAACGAAGCAGCCATCCAAATCTGACCTCCTGCACCTAACACCAGACCTTGTTCTTTCGGACATAAACATTTCACTTCATTCGTTTTTACGATTATTTAACACCCGCTAGACGGAGTAACAAAAAAAACACGACTGTAAATGACTATTTCATGACGAAAACTCAGAGAGTGAGCTATTGGCTCAGATACTGACTTGGGTATCTATCTGTACATCTGTAGAATTAAAAAGTGACCGATACATCAGAGCCAAAACATCCCTGTTCCGCAATTTCATGCACGTTGCTGTCGTTGTGACTGTGGTCATGATCTGCATCTTAAATTGATACACTAAATGTAATAGGAAAGCTTGCTAGTGTTAGTGCTGTTATAGTGCATGAGTTTGAAATATAATGATTATTCAGAACTTGAGATTTATGATGTCCAAACAGGAAAAACAAAGTAAATGCCCCCTCAGATTGGAATTTCTGTTCAGTAACTCAGCAAGTGATATTAAATCCACCAGGCTGCTCAGAGCATCAGTATTCCACAAAGTACCGTCTCCGAAAGCCCTGATCTTGTTTCTTTTATGTTCCAGATGCCAACAGTGGAGAACGCGGTCAGACCACCAATGCAGCGTCTGCCTCCGCCTCCAACACCTCCACCTGAGAGTCCCAGGTCATTCGCCCCTCTGGCCTGGCCTGGCCCGGCCCGGCCCATCCGGGCGACACCCCACCCGTTCCCTGGATCAGTGGGCGGGTTTAAACCATCCAACCACAACACTTACTGAAACCGCAACAGCCGAACCATAATTTCAGTGCTTTCAGCACTGTCCAAAACCGAGTTCCTGGACATATACAGAACGGTGATAGTGGAGAGAGTGAAAGAGAGAGAGGGTGAGCAGTGGCACAGGGGGAGAACTCGCACCATCAATCCTGTGGACAATCTCTTAATCAAAGCAATCCAGTAGCCAAATCCATCCTCTTCCATCTCAGTTTAGTGAGCCTGCTGTTCAAATGGGCTGCCCTCGCTCTCTCCCTCAATCCCTTTCTCTCTCTCTCTCTCTCTCTCTCTCTCTCTCTCTCTCTCTCTCTCTCTTTCACACAATCACCTCTTATACACAGACACACACCCCATATGTCCTTCCTCATCCTCTTCCTCCTCACACCCCCTCCACCTGTAGTGCATGGCTTGAATTTGGTCGGGAGCACTCAGTAACTTCAAAAGGTACAGGAAATCGCTAAGAGCAACATTTTTTTTTTTTTTGTATCATATAAATAAATATATATAAAATGCAC
>NC_080715.1:9034572-9092072 GCF_019097595.1 Hemibagrus wyckioides | reverse complement strand
CACCTCACTGAATTGAAACCTTCTGTAGTGGACTCTGGGAATTACTTTGTACTGTATAACATTGTATACAGGATCTTGAGAGCATTTAGAGAGGAAATGTTAGTGAGATGCTGATGGTGCTTGGATTTGAATCTAGAGCCGTGATTACATCAAGAATTTAGATGATCACAACATGGGGTAGAGAATGAAAAGTAGGAAAGTGCAACATACAGTATCTCTTCACACATTATAAGACGTTCCCTAGGTCTTTGTGGATCGAAATATCCAGAATCAGATGAATTAAAAAAAGGGAGTCGCTAAGAAGGGTAGCGTATTTCAGTTATATTCGAGTTCTGGGGTAAAGGTGGTGGCATTTTAGCTCTTGTATGGCTGACAGGTGTGGATTCTGGCACTGTTGTGGGTCAGTTATGGCTGATTTCTGGTGACATTGTGGAGTTGTGGCTGACTTTTGGTCTGTTTCTGGTATTGGTCTGGTTGACTTTTGGCAAACCGCATTTGGGCCAGCTTTGGGCCATAATTCCATGTCGTATCTGGGCCAAACTTAAAGCCGAAACTCAGCCAGACTCGGCCCAGATCCAATTTGCTATCTGAGAACTTTGAGCGCCGGTCCCATCCCAAGCCTGGATAAAGTATCATGTAACATCATAGCATATTTCAGTTATATTTATTTCTCTTGTGTGCTCTGGAAGCAGTCTCTGGCAAAAGAGACCCCTTTGGGATTAATACCCTCTTAAACCAGCTTAAAATGGGAGGGTTGAGTCGGGAAGGGCATCCAGCATAAAACCTGTGCCAAAATCCAATATGCGGACTGTATCGCATCACCTTCTCATGCGAAACTAACAAACCCGGTTTGAAGAAGGCTTTTATATACTGTGTAGATTTTTAACCGGATCGATGTAGCTTTATTATTAAAAGTCACAGACATCAACCAACACAATAACTTTGAAAACATCCCATTTATTTTCCTGAGTAAGAGAGCAGCTATACAAATATTCACGAGAGAAAACAGACCTGAGTGGAGACACTGTTCATTGATTGTTCATTGTTTTGCGTGTAAACAGTTTTGTTTGCTTTGATAAAAGTCTACATTTACATTTAAAGCATTTCAGCAGAAACATTTGGCTGTTTTGTTTTTCTTTTCTTTTTTTTCCTGGCATCACACATTCACATTCACATTCATCACGTTATTAAAATAGAAGTATAGAAATCTGTGGTGTTTTTCTTAAGCCTTCTGAATAAAACCTGGGACTGCATTTAGAGCCGAGCTTCACACTTAGGCCACGAGATGGCGCTGTAACTTTATTTTTTAAACTAAATTACTGTGCAAAAACCCCATCAATCTCGTGCTGGTGAGCATGTTTTACACCCAAGTATTGTTTTTTTTTTTTTGTTTGTTTTTTTTGTGGCCAAATGTGCCATTTTTCTCCCTGATTGGCACACGTCTGGGTGAAAAATCAGCTTTGCGAAATAAAAATGCCATCATTTCTAAGTGTAGGTCATCTGAGGACAGATCTGAGTTTTGTTCTGGCTTTACACTCTGTAGTAGTGTCCATCACTGAGGTACATGATACATTAAAACTCTGACGAGATGAGACTTTCAGTCTGCAGTGTAAAATCTTCTCCTCTTACTGTAATGAAACATGACGACATACGACATCCCACGTAACGTAACCTCGAAGCATAGTCTCTCTTTTTACAAAACACACAATCAGAATATTTTTCAATGCGCAGCTGGCGTCATGGTTACAGCTTTAAGGTAATCGGCATGAGACTTTGTACGCAAAAGGCAAAATAACAGGAAAGCCTCTTCAATGCTTCATTTTCTTCTTAAAAAAATAAAACCATTATCTTTATTTTGACAAAAAGTTGCACCCAAATAACTTGCAAGCTTTATATACACCCCCCCCCCTTTTATTTATGTGAGTGAACTTTATTCCTGATTCATCATCTCAACCATTAGATCTTATTTAATGGTGGAAATAAAGGAAACCCCGGACCTCTGACATGAACCCTGCCTTGTCATGTCTTTGCATTGATTTGATTTCTAACAGGAAACTGGCCAAACTCTAAACTTCACAGTAGTCACGTGTACTTGCTTTCTTTAATGCTTGGGATGTGTCTCAATCAGTGTGTACACTAGATAGGGCACTGGAAAGGGCTCGCTCCCAACAGTGGGACATAGATGACTCAATTTCAGGTGGCATGACTACTACTACATAAAGGACTTACAAGGATACTTTTGACAGATACTGACCACTACAGACCGGGAACACCTCCACAAGAGCTGCAGTTTTGGAGATGCTCTGATCCAGTCGTCTAGCCATCACAATTTGGCCCTTTGTCAAACTCGCTCAAATCCTTACACTTGTCCATTTTTCCTGCTTCTAACACATCGACTTTGAGGACAAAATGTTGACTTGCTGCCTAATATATCCCACCCACTAACAGGTGCCATGATGAGGAGATCATCAGTCTTATTCACCTCACCTGGCAGTGGTCATAATGTTATGCCTGATCAGTGTATATAGAACATCAAATGAAAAACATCTCTAAGGTAAGTAGAGATTTGAAACCTACAACAACAATGTGTAAAGGATGATTCAGAGCTGAGAGGCTTCAGAAAATAAGACATCAATACCAAATGATAGTGAGCATCAACACTCCCTGTGGTGCATTGTGGGATATTTGTACGGAGCGAACTTTCCAGTGCATTGGATGGGTTTTGTGATTGAGAGAGAGAGAAAGGAGAAAGAGCAAGGAAAGAAAGTCCCAAAGAAAATGACCAACTTGCTGAATCATTGCTGATTGACCTACTGAACAAAGGGGGGGGGGTGATTGAGACACGCCTTCAGTTATACCTCCACTCAGGTAATGCTACAGAGTCTTGATGATTGTGTTCCTGTCAGTTTTAGACAACCGAGTGAGTGACGATTCCCCCATAGCACAGGATCCCCAAACTATCTGCAGACAGCATACTGAACAATAAACTCAGTATGGGATTATTCCATCAACCTAATCCAAGCGTTTAAATATTAGCCTCCTTTTTTGGATGTTTTCTGATAATGTTCCAGCTGGTGATTTCATATATTTTGTTCCTGAGATTTTCTTAGGTCTTATGGGAGTTAGATATGATGTTCAGATACGAATTTGTTTATAAATTTGGCAACTAAATTCGTTAGAAAACATTCCAAGCAGTTACAAAGTGTGTGGTACTAAAAAAAAAAAAAAAAAAGACGAAGAACAATCCTGTCTTGCACAAGAGTAATTATGACCTCGAGTGATGTAGCTGAAGTTGAGGAGCTGTCAAAGCAAGAATTTTCACATACTGTACCATGTAAGCCACGCCCACATCAGGTTATATCTGTATTTAGAGTAGTAACATGATTCAGCTGGTGTGATTGTGTTACAGTGAGTGTGTAAGATGATCGTCTGTGATTTTCTGCACTTTAAGAAAATGACAAAACTCACAGACTTCAGCTGCTTATTGAAATCCCCACAAACTCTGAGGAAAAGTAAACCTCGGAGTTAAGCCAACAAACCACGTATCTTCTTTTAAACTAAGCTACATCATCTACAACCTACTGACACTGTACAATAACACTGCTGTTAGTGGGTGTGGGTAATGTCCGGGGAGCTTATATTGTGTAATCTTGTGCATTCGAAGCAGCATCTCTGGGATATATTTAACATAACACCATTCAGTGACTAGCTACATGTAGTCAGTGTCATCAGGTAACTCCTGCAGAGGTCATTTTGTAGCTATCCAATTACAGACTATCATGTAGATGCAGCTATGCAGTTTGTCAGGCATTTCTGGCTGTGTGGGTGTGTGTGAGGTGTGTGTGAGGTGTGTGTGAGGTGTGAGATATGTGGTTTTACATTCCCTCCTACAACCTGCGATCACTTAATCACAGATGCCGGTAGCTTCTGCTCAGTGAGACACGAGGTCTCTTTCCAGAACCTTCTGAACTGAACGTCCCTCAGTGGTGGAATGATCTGGAACAAACTGTCCCCACTCCAAAAAAAAGCCCCACCTCTACTCTGGGCACTTCTCTAGCACTTGCATTGTCCTGTGCTCGATGGATCACTTTGCTTGTATTTCATCATTTCCAAGTCGCTTTGGATAAAAGGTCTGCTGAATGACATCATGAAAATGGAAAGTCTGTGAGTGTGTGTGTGTGTGTGTGTGTGTGTGTGTGTGTGTGTGTAGGGGTTAGAGTTTCACAGAATGAGTTAGATCAGGTCCAGCTCTACCCTTTGACTTTTGGACCCAAAATCTCTCGTTTCATGCACAGTATATAGCGGACATTACCAACAATATATTGTAGTGGGGTTAGGAATAGTCTGTAACATATCATTTATACAAGTCATGAGATGTGATTCTCCTCAATCGTACATGGCTCTAGTGGAATTTCTATTTGTGTTCTGGCTCAGATTAAGTGCAAAATTACAATTTGTGTCATTCCATCTGCTTGTAACCGCACATAGTAATTTCACAAGGCTAATAACACACACACACACACACACACACACATATATTGCGATGAGAACTAACATCATGATGCATCAACAGCTTTCCCTCTGAAAGCCACTCCAGTTTACTGTGTGCTTTTAGCATGTGGTGGAAAAAAAAACGTCTTCATCTGATTAAAAAACCGACATTTAACCGAACCAGCCATTCTCCACACAAACAAGCTCCGCCCCTACCGTTAGCCCCGCCTTCACGAGGCAGAGGACAGGACTTGCTTGTAGATCTGTCGTTTGTTCCACATTCCATTCCCACACAGCCTTTATCTCGAGCCTTTATCACGAGACTGCTTAACTACCAAGATCAACGTCCGTCAACATCCATCCCGTGCTACTTTTCTGAACTGTTACGAGAATATTTGCTTATCATTTGATACAAATGATGCTTGTAGGTTTGCCAAACATTTCCCTGTAATTTAGAGCCTAGTGGTCATTTTTCACGTGGGTCACAATATTATTAGCCTGTACAGACCCTTCCAAGTCGCTTTATAATCTTAGATTAAAAAGAAACACTTGCTTGTGACGTCAC
Organism: Hemibagrus wyckioides; assembly: GCF_019097595.1. Classification (NCBI taxonomy): domain Eukaryota; kingdom Metazoa; phylum Chordata; class Actinopteri; order Siluriformes; family Bagridae; genus Hemibagrus; species Hemibagrus wyckioides. The sequence goes on along the minus strand of NC_080715.1, from coordinate 9,087,016 downwards.
AATTCACGTTCCTCACTCTACAGTGTACCTTTGTGAGTAACGTTTAAAACGACTCGAGGTAAAGCTGCAGGAACACCCGTACTGAATCTTCGACCTCTACTAAAGACATCCACGGAAACAGAAACGATGCAACTCGAGGATGAGGGTTCAGATGCTCTTGCTGCTGTCTGTTCTGAGGTCTGACCTCTGGTACAAGGTTCAGCATTGTCTGCTCACAATCTCCAGAAGGAGTGGCGATATTTCTGGCTGGATGTCCTGGATCTGCAGCACTTGTTTAGTGTGTTCCTCGTTCATAGTCCTCATTTCGGTCAAGCAAGCCATGATTTTTGGGAACAGCAATCTGAGGGAGAAAGAGTTAAAGGTCAAGAGGATGGTTATGGTTGGGTAAAGTCTAAATGGTTGGTTTTAACAGTTTGGAAGATGACAGATGTCAAGAGAGAGGGCACAGAATTTCTGGATGTTTTTGTCATGTGGACTTCAAGAGAAAAACCATTCTATTTCAGGGTTTGGCCGTTTTACAACATATTTTATTTAGATTTCAAAAATTTTGACTCTTCTGCCCTTGAAGTTGAAGCACATTCATTAGGCTAGGAAGCCGTGATCTCTTACTGTTTCTCCGGGCCGCTCCTCTTCGCGCTGATGTATGTCTTTAGCGTGAGAGCAAATCTCTCCTGAAGCTCATCAACCTCTCTGTGCTGCGTCACACCCGGCCGGTCTGAACACACAAAAAAACTCCGATATTCTGCAAAATACTCAGAAATACTGTGATATTCATATACTTTCCGGCACAACTATTCTAACTTTGTCTGAAAAAATGGCTAAGCACACTTCTTAAAGTGTAAAACACTTATATTAATCCCCCTCATTCAATATTGTTTTGGACCCAGAAAGCCCTCATGTCAGCTTTTAAACTCAGCTCTATATGGTTAAAGATTAGGGCTAAGTTGATATGATTTGAGTTAGCATAGTGTGTGTAAATGTGAGTAGTGTACCTGGTGAGAAGAGTGAAATGGCCTGCATCAGGACATACTCTTCCTCGTTTAAGTGCAGCTTGCGCAGGGTGTAATGGAACTTCATGAGAGGGTCCAACAGGTGGCGCTGAAAACCAGCTGTTTGAGATGGAGCAGAGAGAAGAGAGTCAAACCGCTGCAAGCAGATAGACCTGAGAGAGTCATGTGTCTGTATGGGAATTACAGCACTTTTGTACATGGCTCCCCACTTTTTTGCAGAAAAGTACTTAGACAATTAGCTTCACTGCTGTTCTGTGTCAGGTGCCTGGTGTTATTCTCTCATTAAGAAGAAGAAAAAGACTTATCACATGACTGCACAGGGAAATTCTCTCAGAGGGTTGATGCTCAGGGGCCCAACAGTGGCAGCTTGGAAGTTCTTGAACCCCAACCTTTCAATCAACAACCTAGACATTTACATTACATTTAGGCAGATGCCCTTATTCAGGGCAGCTTACATTTTATACAAGAGAGCAACTGAGGGTTAAGAGCCTTGCTCAGGGGCCCAGTAGTGGCAGCATGGTGGCCCTGGGATTCAAACTCACAACCTTCTGATCATTAGTCCTTAACCACTTAACCACTAAGCTACCACATCCAGAGCCTTAACCACTTGGGCTACTACTACCCCATGTTATTATACTTAAAATTGAACAGATAAAATGATTGAGTAGACTTCAGGTGTAACGCCTGCAGGTGGTGTCTGTTGCTGCGTTAACTGTCAGTGAAGCAAGACATCACTGACCTCAAAAATCATAACAAACCCATCAAAGACATAGCAAAAACATTGGGATTGGCCAAATGAACTAGTTAAGTCATTCTTAAAAAGAGAAAAACACACTGATGAGCTCAGTAACACCACAAATGCCCAGAAGGCCGCTTACTCTAGTGTGATGAATGGTGAATTCATTCCCTGGTGATGATCTGGCAGCACCAGTGAAACATTTTGGTGCTGCCAGATCAAGAACACCCTTCAAGAGGTAGGTGTGTCAATGATGCAGGTAGGTAGGTGTGTCAATGATGCAGTTCTGGAACATCATTGGTAAAAAGGTGAGACAAAGGAGATGCTCATGATCTGAATCACACCAGCAGATCTTATAGCGTCCACCGTGTATACCTTCTAACGGATCTGGTTCCCTTATATTTATCGATGATGTGACTGCTGACACCAGCAGCAGGATGAATTCAGGTGTGTGTAGAGGTATATCATCTGCTCACATTCAGCCAAACCCGCTCCAAAACAACCCACAACTTGTACTTGCGATGTGGAGAATTCTGCAAAGTCAATCACCTGACGTGAATCCAGCTACATTTCACTTGCTGAAGGCAAAATGACTCAAGAACATGCAGGAAGTGAAGACAGTTGCAGTAAAGACATGGCAGAGCATCAACAGGGAAGAAAGCCAGAGTCTGGTGATGATTTCAGAGTTCCAACCACTGAGCTACTACTTCATATCCCAGACACGTAACCAGTGGTGGTGCTTTTCATTAAACAATCTTCTACATGTATAACATGAACTACAGGGTAATTTTATGTAATAAAATGAACATTCTGTGTAGCTGTAATGTATTACAGATGACATATTTAACGACAGTTCTGAGTATCCTCCACCAAGATCCTTTTTTTTGTTTATAAGAAGAAGGATTTCTATTAGCTAAACTCTGAGAACTAATTAGAACATGACTCCCTTATTGCAGTGACATGATCTCTACACCCACTTGTATTTTTTAATGAAGCACGATTTATCGGAGAAGCAGTCTAAGGATGATTTATCTGTCTCGTGTGTGGGAAAATGTTTAATAAGCATTAGCCAGTAAAATATGATTATTTAACTAGATGTAATTTGTCATTTGGCCTGTGTTGGTCAGCTGAATAATGCTTAAAGGGCTGCAAGGCAAGGACACAGTCTTGTATACTGCAGAGGAATGAGGAGAAAGGGTGAAAGGTGAGATTTTCTGTTCTGATATGTGCTGAACTGATCTAAACAAAACAGATTCTGGATTAAAATAGTGCTTCAGAATGAGTGCTGTGCTTGATACGATGGCTGTGATTGGCAGCTGTTCATCATCCTTTGGCTATAAAGTATATGGAAGCACTTGGAAAAAGTGTATGGGAAAAAAAAACCCCAAAATCTTCAATACTTCATCCGAATCCATTTGTCTTGATAGGATTTGAGATCCTCTACGAAACTCCAAAAAGTCAAGCCTGGGACTTAGCAACAGGACCTTGCAGTCTATGACACTGAGGCAGCATCAACTACATTATTACTATTGTATTATAAATAGGACAAGAAATGACATCAGCGCATCCCTGGTGGATATGATGAGGTATGACGCTTGTCCTTTCTACAGTAAACACATCACAGATTGGCTTTACAGCACAATTGTCTCCAAGATGATACAGAAAATCTCTGCTCAGGCTTCAAATCAGCTAGCTTTCTCTTCTGAGCATGACCTGGCATGGAGAAAAGGCCATGTATTACAGTGGAATGACATGTACTCCTACGCATACATGACCTTTATTAACAGCTTGGTTGTTCTGCAGGTGAGATTCGGCGTCTCTCAGCGAGAGGTCTGGCTGCCGGTGGCATGTCTGAGTGACGGGATCTTTGCCTTCCTGTTCTTCATTATTACTGTGCAATACCCCTCACTGCTTTCCTCCACCAAGCCCAAGCTTGTTATCGTGTCCTTTCTTTACAAATCTTGTTAGTGAAAGTGTACAGAATCTGTGAGCCGTGTCCTGAGGAGATAATAATGATCGGTTGCAAACCGCAAAACAACTAGGAGTCAGGGCTACATGATGAGATTAAACCAAAGAGCTAAAATCTGATGGATGTTAATAGCATGATGACGTTGTAGGGTAGTAATATGTAATATATCTCATTGAAGTCTCACTGATGGGGTAAAGGCACAGTCAAGCTACAGTTTTCATTCCATTGACTCCAGTCTCCAGCATTTGCATGCGTTTGAATGGAACACAAAGTTCAGTGTGAAGAGATTTCACAGTTCGCTCAAGCTCTGTGAACTCTGTCCTGTGAATTTGCATCATGTGAAGACGTTAGACCGATAGAAAATCGGCACGTCACCGTGTGACCCCTTCAGAAAAGTCCAATTCCAGTGCCTTGGCGCTAATGTGATCTGGTAGCCACCCATATTCGCAGTGAATTCCAAAGAAATTTGATGATGAGTATCTGCACCTTCAATGGGGATGATTTAAGAGAAAAATTTCAGCTAAAAGAAAATCAAATTCTGAGTTTTAAGGATTTGAAATTTGTGTTTTTAGTGTCATAAATAAAATTAATTTAGTGATGATAACATTTGGTTTAAGAACACACTTCTCTGTTCCTTCTTAATGCAATTTTTAACATGATGCCAGCTGGTTCTGAAGAAAAGCTTTCTCTTTTTCTACTGGACAACCAGTAATCCCAGAAGAGATGTCCACCATCCTCCCACATCTTAAACCAATTCCACCAAAAGAGACGTCTACTATCATTTGGTCAACACATTACATAACCTTCTGTTCTAAATTAAGTCAAAAACTTGTGAGGTTTAGTATATGACCATAACAGTCCTCTTTTACTTATCATGGAAAACCAAATTTAACATCGTGCTCACTGCAGTTTTCTATCCTCTCATGCTACTTTTCATGCTTAAAACGAGCCAAACATATTTTTCCTACAAAATTTCCATTACCTGAATCATTGTACCAGACTCTCAGCTTTGTAAAGCTCAGTGATGAGCAGGAGCTTGAAACACTTTTTGTGCACTACAAGTTTTCTGGTGCATTAGCAGTGCATTAACAGTGTTTTTCCAGCATCACCACATCTCAGAAAACCTTGGATCAGTGGTGCATCAGGAGTGCTTACTGAGCTGTACGAGGGAAGAAAACTTACATTATGCCAGAATCTCAGTCCCTCAGCTGATGAAATACAAACATCCACTGAGGATCGCAAACTATGGATTGTCTAGTTTTGCTTACAGAGGTCTGGGCTTCCACACAAAAAACATGATCATCTAGTTGAAACTAGCATACCAAACATGGCCATTTTTCAAATGCATAAAACTTTTGGTGCTAGAAAACTGGTGCAACAGAAGCTAATATTTCCTAGGGGGCAGCTAACGGCACAAACGCAAACTGAGCCTCCATTTTTAAAAGTTAATTTCAGAAGACATTAACGTAATAAACCGATTTTATTTGATTGAACTGATTTGAATGAATCAAAATGAGAGTTCGTTTTGCTGCTCCAGAGGTCTTTCAAGCTGTTGGTACAAAGAAATATCCAAGGTTCTTGTTCTTTAATAAGCAATAAGAGATCCTCAAAGCAAAGCCTTGTGTCTAGCGGAATGCTGAGACTCACCACGCTGCGCATCGTTCACGCAGTACTTCAGCGAGCCGCATTCCCAGATCCCCGTCATTTCGTTAAACAGCATGTTGAAGCGCATTTGGACGATCTCGAACGTACAACCTTTCAGCAGTGAGATCTGATCCTCGATTGGCAGAGCTCTGCACACAAAACACACTTCCTTTTTCAGAAGGACAATACAACTCACTGGATAGACAACAAAGCATTCAAACACATCATGTCTGTTCAAGCCCATAGCATTTGTTAGAATGTTGTTGTTATTACTGTATTACCAACATTTAAGTCTTTTTACCAGCACACTGGAATGAACATTTATGGGACATTTTCAGTCAGTATAAACAAAATACTTATCACCGCAAGTCTGATATAAAATAAGTCAGGACTCTGTTGGCTTTCAGTGTGTTTTTTGTGTGAAGCTCCGCCCCATAAAGTACAGATTGGCCTGTTGCAGCCTTGTTGCTTACAAACTGTTAAAAATATATTGGATGATTATTGATAGAGGCTCTGCTTCTGGGTGGAGTTTCATCACTTGCTGCTCCACATGGACAACCTGGAGATACACGAGATTTTACGCCTTTTGTCATTTTTACGGCTGTTCCAGCTGGAAGATTCTGAATTATAGAAACTAGGGAGATCTGTTTTGGTTATTTAAGGTTTTTCTATGGGATCTTAGAAAATATATTATTGTTGCAACTTTCCTATTGGACATTTAACATCTGTCTTAAGTTATTTACATTTGTGGCATTTGGCAGACGTCCTTATCCAGAGCGACTTCTTTTTTCTTTTTTTTTATACAACTGAGCAATTGAGGGTTAAGGGCCTTGCTCAGGGGCCCAGCAGTGGTAGCTTGGTGGACCTGGGATTTGAACTCACAACCTTCTGATCAGTAGTCCATCACTCCAAATAGCTTAATATATGTATAAATCTAATACACAGTCAATCTTGGCAAAATAGTTGTATTTCAAATTAAATAAATAAATAAGCCATACTCTCCTGGACTCTCAGACTCCACAGCCTGCTTTGTGGTGTTACAGAACACAACCCTCCGAGCCGAGATCACGACTTAATACTGAAAATATTTTTTGAGAGTGGCATGTAATCATGTACCTGAAGGCACTGATGAGCTTGGCGTAGCTGATGATGTTCTGGATCATGTAGGTGCTGAGATCTGTGATGTGAGGGAGGCTGGTGAACTTGACTTTTCTGGCATTTTCTTTTTCCTCGCTTTGAGGTGTCCTGGCAGTGGAACCGAACCTGATGCCATTCTCTACAGGGTCGTCTACCTCCTCCTGACTCTCAGCCCTAGGAGAAAACTGGTGGCTGGATGAAGGCTCCTTGGTGTAGTAAACATCACGGTCAAGCGGCTGTGGACCAAACGCAACACCTCAGCATGGGGAAAATGTCATGTACGGATAAATAACATCATTTTATATCCTGTGAGCCAAATCCAGGGTTTTTTTTATGAGCTCAGAGGTTTGATTTAAACTCCAGCTACAGAAAGTTGTTCTACAAATTTCTATGTCCAATAAATTACAATCTGAAACAAGTCACAGCAATTGAAGTATTTGTATTCACACTAGATTTTGAAAAGGGCAATATTTTAATCCAACCTAATATTATACAAGTGTTATTTCCTTCAAGACTGTATCTGTTCCTATACTTTAGCAGAGCTAAAAAATGTAATGGTCTGAAACAACAGGTTCAATGTTTTTATTTATTTTTTTTTTAGAGAAAAATCTTAAGATGTAAATACCAGGAAATAAAACCTGGAATCCTAAATCCCCATCTCATATCCACAATGTAAATTTAAACACGAATGTCTGTGGTGTATAGCACCTATTGGCCTTCTCGTTCCAATACTTTTGGAGAGTTTGACTGCCTGTTTCAGATTTCCTCTGTTCTTCATGTTCTATTTTTTGTTTTTTTATTTTTAGACCTGGGTCTGAGAGTGTGGTCACTACTTGCAAATAGAGAGCAGATTCTTCGTCTAATTTCACGAATGAGCGAATACCTGTGCGTGATTAACAATGTGTCTCTGCGGGAAAAAAACGAGCAGAAAGAGCTGCTCATTAGGAGCGCAGAGACTTCGTTTGAGTGTCTTAATGAGCTGTTTTTAAAAAAAATAAATAAAACAGATCCATCCTTTCTCTCACATCTCACGAAGATTCCAGAAAGATCAGAAAAACACACTATTAATGTCTATCATAAAGCTGGGCTGCACTTCTGCGACGCTAAATGGGGTCCATTAAAGCGGCACTACATGATAATGACTGTATGAATTTCCGAGATTCTCTTTTAAATAGAAGGCAATGAGAACTGAAGAACGGCAAAGACCATACGGATAAGTTAATAACTTTGAACAGCATGAATTTTTTATTTTTTGACAGCCATGGAAACATGGAAACTGTACTGTGCGTGAGCTTTGTGTGTCTTTTGTCTGTATAGAAATACTTTAGAAATATGTTTATACTTTTAAGCGCAGTACAGGTAGTATGCCGGTCAAACAGGAGCAATCGGTGTTAATGAACTTGATCTGTCACTAATGACAAGAACACTTGTGCTTTTTGCACAAACAGTAGTGAGTATTAACAAACTCCTCCTGGTCATATTTGTATTCGTTGTTTAGGACCTGTTCACTTTAAATAATGTATTCGTATTTTCAACAATTAATAGATTACTGATCACATTATGGTAGCATTTATTGGACTTTTTTTTTTTTTTTTTTTAAATTGTATTTGCAGTTGTTTTCTGTTTGTGGATAAGCAAATAAAAAATGCAAATACGAACACACCCCTAGCACTGATTGACAGGTTTCTGTGCAAGGCATCAGAAATGCAAATGCAAAGGGATTGCTATTTTTTTTTATCAGTTTCATAACAGTCTTGTGTAGGCAGAGCTTCAGACTGACAGCAGAAGGTCTGGTCTATAGCAGCTTTTACTGGCCAGGGATCACCCAAGAGGGTGACCTGTAAAGCAATCAATTAGTGTCATGTTTACGGAGTCGATGTTCCCGCAAAATCAGACTGGTGAGCAACAACAGATCAAGTCTATAATGTAAACTTCACATCATTCGGAAAGTCCAGCGTTTAGCTGATCCTCATAATCACTCAGTATCTCACTTGTCAACTCGACGGGTTCCGGAGAAGAGCGTCGTCATGATGGCTTTGTTTCTAGGCGGACCGTCAAAAAACACGACGCGCACATTTTCTAGAAGTCCTGTAGAATCCAATCAGATGACGACTTTGAAAAGTGTTCACACTTTTGTGTGCCGTAAGTATCAGACGTTCAGCGAGCACTTCATGGGTGTGGCGTCTGAGGCTGAGACTATCACTCTTAAGACATGGAAATGCATTTGCAAATGGACTTAAAAATCGGCATCCTTCCATCGATTGGTCTTGGCATTCCATTGGCAAAATGTTCTACTTCACATAAACGAAAATGCGATCCATAATCCAATTTACATTTTCATTTGAAATATGTCACAGTTTGTGTCCATGAATAGAAAATGCACTGGCAAAAGAAAAATACTTCCACAGAAAAACATATTCAGTATTCAGTCATCAGTACTCTTCTCAGTGGTATTGTGACCAACCCAAAACATGCGTCACAAGGCAAAAAGCAACCTTTTGCGCTCCCCACCACTTAATAGCTGCAGACCATTCTGAAGTGATCATTTTCTCTACATTCTAAATAAGCTTTTTGATGGGTCCCTGTAGGGGATAAAAGTCACAGCCATTTTTCTGTCAAAATCAACATCCATTATCAAAGACCAGGCTGAAGCGGTCTCCAGCTTCCAGTAAACACTTACATTTACTAGATACTGTTCAGTGTATAACAGACTACAATATAGGAATGTGTACAATTACCACACAAAAAATAAACAAATAAATAAATAAAAACACGTCCACATCAGAGAGCTGTTTCATTCCCTTTAACAACAATTCACCTTTACAAGATTTTAGCATTAACATGTTTTGGATTTCAATGCCATAAATACTGATAACAAATCAAATTGATGCAGCTATTTTAATAAAAGAGAATCACGGGGGCGAACTCCGTATAGAGCCTCTCCATCTGCAAGCTGCTACATTTTAAAAACCCATCATTTCAGGCTTGTTTTTCCACCCACTTTAAACCCATACTCTCCTGCCTTATTATGCAGTCTCTATGTAAGCTTGCTATACATTTTCAAATCCCTCTCAAAGCTATATATATCCAGTTTAGTTTACATTCTTGTAGTAGTTCTTGTTTGAGTCCTCTGCCTTTATGTACAATTTATTATTATTACTACATGATTTTTCCATTTTTATATTATCTTTATGTACAATGTATTATTATTATTATTATTATTATTATTATTATTATTATTATTATTACCTGATTTTTCCATTTTTATATTATCTTTATGTACCATGTATTATTATTATTATTATTATTATTATTATTATTATTATTATTATTATTATTGTTATTATTGCCTGATTTTTCCATTTTTAAATTATCTTTTAATTTCAAATAACCCTTGCTGCAATAATAAGAGGGTTTGTGATTTTTTTAATACTGCAATCTGTCCCTGGCTGTAAGTAAAAATTGAGGAAGAGTATGCAGGATCAAGACAAGGAGAGCAAAATGCTGACCCGGAACTGGCTGAAGTCTGAGAAGGTCATGTCGAATGTTTTTTTATGAGCCAGGAGCAGCTCCTCAATGATGGTTTCTTGTTCCTGCGTGAGCACAGTAGGTTCCTCGGCCATCCTTTTCCTCCGAATGAGCATCCTCCGTTTCTCTACAGCCTCATCTGACATGATCACTGACACACACACACACACAGGCTCATGACCATCTCCAGTAACTGTAACAATTTAGTCTTTCTAAAAGTTAGAGTTGCCATTTCAAAACTGTGCTGAGGTAAAACAGAGACAGAGCCCTGTGGTTATAAAAAAGGCTATTACAGCTTCACATTGAGTATTGTGTGTGTGTGTGTGTGTATCTGTGTGTGTGTGTGTGTGTGTGAAGGAAAAGGAATAATGAGAAATCAATTCAGCAGTAGGCAAGGCAATACACTTACACTCCTTCAACATGCCAATTGAGAGGCACTTCTGTAGACGACAGGACTGACACTGACGTCGGTTACTCTTGGTGATGACACACTTGTTCTGGAACGCACAGCGGAAATTAGGTGTGCCCTTCATGGCCCGTCTGTAACAGAGCAACATACAGACAGGAGCGTATCAGTGGAGACAACAAATACTCCAGAGTGTGAAGCATTAACAGTTATAACAGACAAATAATACTAGAGACTGAACTTTATGGATTGTGGAGACTACTAATTATTACAGACAAAAACACTATAGACTGCAAAACCAACATACAGTAAATACCTTAGACAAAAAAATCACTTCAGAATGTAAACACTTCAGGTTGTAAACACCACATACTGTAAACACTAGACAGTGAACACTACAGACTGTAAACACCAGACTGTAACCAATAGACTGTGAACACTACAGACTGTAAACACCAGACTGTAACCAAGAGACTGTAAACACCAGACTGTAAACACCAGACTGTAACCAAGAGACTGTAAACACCAGACTGTAAACACCAGACTGTAACCAAGAGACTGTAAACACCAGACCGTAACCAAGAGACTGTAAACACCAGACTGTAAACACCAGACTGTAAACACCAGACTGTAACCAACAGACTGTGAACACTACAGACTGTAAACACCAGACTGTAACCAAGAGACTGTAAACACCAGACTGTAAACACCAGACTGTAACCAAGAGACTGTAACCAAGAGACTGTAAACACCAGACTGTAAACACCAGACTGTAACCAAGAGACTGTAACCAAGAGACTGTAAACACCAGACTGTAAACACCAGACTGTAACCAATAGACTGTGAACACTACAGACTGTAAACACCAGACTGTAACCAAGAGACTGTGAACACTACAGACTGTAAACACCAGACTGTAACCAAGAGACTGTAAACACCAGACTGTAAACACCAGACTGTAACCAAGAGACTGTAAACACCAGACTGTGAACACTACAGACTGTAAACACCAGACTGTAACCAAGAGACTGTAAACACCAGACTGTAAACACCAGACTGTAACCAAGAGACTGTGAACACTACAGACTGTAAACACCAGACTGTAACCAAGAGACTGTGAACACTACAGACTGTAAACACCAGACTGTAACCAAGAGACTGTGAACACTACAGACTGTAAACACCAGACTGTAAACACCAGACTGTAACCAAGAGACTGTGAACACTACAGACTGTGAACACTACAGACTGTAAACACCAGACTGTAACCAAGAGACTGTGAACACTACAGACTGTAAACACCAGACTGTAACCAAGAGACTGTGAACACTACAGACTGTAAACACCAGACTGTAAACACCAGACTGTAACCAAGAGACTGTGAACACTACAGACTGTAAACACCAGACTGTAAACACCAGACTGTAACCAAGAGACTGTGAACACTACAGACTGTAAACACCAGACTGTAAACACCAGACTGTAACCAAGAGACTGTGAACACTACAGACTGTAAACACCAGACTGTAACCAAGAGACTGTAAACACCAGACTGTAACCAAGAGACTGTGAACACTACAGACTGTAAACACCAGACTGTGAACACTACAGACTGTAAACACCAGACTGTGAACACTACAGACTGTAAACACCAGACTGTAACCAAGAGACTGTAAACACCAGACTGTGAACACTACAGACTGTAAACACCAGACTGTGAACACTACAGACTGTAAACACCAGACTGTAACCAAGAGACTGTAAACACCAGACTGTGAACACTACAGACTGTAAACACCAGACTGTAACCAAGAGACTGTAAACACCAGACTGTGAACACTACAGACTGTAAACACCAGACTGTGAACACTACAGACTGTAAACACCAGACTGTGAACACCAGACTGTAACCAAGAGACTGTGAACACTACAGACTGTAAACACCAGACTGTGAACACTACAGACTGTAAACACCAGACTGTAACCAAGAGACTGTAAACACCAGACTGTAACCAAGAGACTGTGAACACCAGACTGTAAACACCAGACTGTAACCAAGAGACTGTGAACACTACAGACTGTAAACACCAGACTGTGAACACCAGACTGTAAACACCAGACTGTAACCAAGAGACTGTGAACACTACAGACTGTAAACACCAGACTGTAACCAAGAGACTGTGAACACCAGACTGTAACCAAGAGACTGTGAACACTACAGACTGTAAACACCAGACTGTAACCAAGAGACTGTGAACACCAGACTGTAAACACCAGACTGTAACCAAGAGACTGTGAACACTACAGACTGTAAACACCAGACTGTAACCAAGAGACTGTGAACACCAGACTGTAAACACCAGACTGTAACCAAGAGACTGTGAACACTACAGACTGTAAACACCAGACTGTGAACACCAGACTGTAACCAAGAGACTGTGAACACCAGACTGTAACCAAGAGACTGTGAACACTACAGACTGTAAACACCAGACTGTAACCAAGAGACTGTGAACACCAGACTGTAAACACCAGACTGTAACCAAGAGACTGTGAACACTACAGACTGTAAACACCAGACTGTGAACACCAGACTGTAACCAAGAGACTGTGAACACCAGACTGTAACCAAGAGACTGTGAACACTACAGACTGTAAACACCAGACTGTGAACACCAGACTGTAACCAAGAGACTGTGAACACTACAGACTGTAAACACCAGACTGTAACCAAGAGACTGTGAACACTACAGACTGTAAACACCAGACTGTAAACACCAGACTGTAAACACCAGACTGTGAACACTACAGACTGTAAACACCAGACTGTAAACACCAGACTGTAAACACCAGACTGTGAACACTACAGACTGTAAACACCAGACTGTAAACACCAGACTGTAAACACCAGACTGTAACCAAGAGACTGTAAACACCAGACTGTAACCAAGAGACTGTGAACACCAGACTGTAAACACCAGACTGTGAACACTACAGACTGTGAACACTACAGACTGTAAACACCAGACTGTAAACACCAGACTGTAAACACCAGACTGTAACCAAGAGACTGTGAACACTACAGACTGTAAACACCAGACTGTGAACACTACAGACTGTAAACACCAGACTGTAAACACCAGACTGTAAACACCAGACTGTAACCAAGAGACTGTAAACACCAGACTGTAAACACCAGACTGTAACCAAGAGACTGTGAACACTACAGACTGTAAACACCAGACTGTAACCAAGAGACTGTGAACACTACAGACTGTAAACACCAGACTGTAAACACCAGACTGTAAACACCAGACTGTGAACACTACAGACTGTAAACACCAGACTGTAAACACCAGACTGTGAACACTACAGACTGTAAACACCAGACTGTAAACACCAGACTGTAAACACCAGACTGTAACCAAGAGACTGTAAACACCAGACTGTAACCAAGAGACTGTGAACACCAGACTGTAAACACCAGACTGTGAACACTACAGACTGTGAACACTACAGACTGTAAACACCAGACTGTAAACACCAGACTGTAACCAAGAGACTGTGAACACCAGAATGTAAACACCAGACTGTGAACACTACAGACTGTAAACACCAGACTGTAAACACCAGACTGTGAACACCAGACTGTGAACACCAGACTGTGAACACCAGACTGTAACCAAGAGACTGTGAACACCAGACTGTAAACACCAGACTGTGAACACTACAGACTGTAAACACCAGACTGTAAACACCAGACTGTGAACACCAGACTGTAAACACCAGACTGTGAACACTACAGACTGTAAACACCAGACTGTAAACACCAGACTGTGAACACCAGACTGTAAACACCAGACTGTGAACACTACAGACTGTAAACACCAGACTGTAAACACCAGACTGTAAACACCAGACTGTAACCAAGAGACTGTGAACACTACAGACTGTAAACACCAGACTGTAAACACCAGACTGTAACCAAGAGACTGTGAACACCAGACTGTGAACACCAGACTGTAACCAAGAGACTGTGAACACCAGACTGTAAACACCAGACTGTGAACACTACAGACTGTAAACACCAGACTGTAAACACCAGATTGTGAACACCAGACTGTAAACACCAGACTGTGAACACTACAGACTGTAAACACCAGACTGTAAACACCAGACTGTGAACACCAGACTGTGAACACCAGACTGTGAACACTACAGACTGTAAACACCAGACTGTAAACACCAGACTGTGAACACCAGACTGTAACCAAGAGACTGTAAACACCAGACTGTGAACACTACAGACTGTAAACACCAGACTGTAAACACCAGACTGTGAACACCAGACTGTGAACACCAGACTGTAACCAAGAGACTGTGAACACCAGACTGTAAACACCAGACTGTGAACACTACAGACTGTAAACACCAGACTGTAAACACCAGACTGTGAACACCAGACTGTAAACACCAGACTGTGAACACTACAGACTGTAAACACCAGACTGTAAACACCAGACTGTGAACACCAGACTGTAAACACCAGACTGTGAACACTACAGACTGTAAACACCAGACTGTAAACACCAGACTGTAAACACCAGACTGTAACCAAGAGACTGTGAACACTACAGACTGTAAACACCAGACTGTAAACACCAGACTGTAACCAAGAGACTGTGAACACCAGACTGTGAACACCAGACTGTAAACACCAGACTGTGAACACTACAGACTGTAAACACCAGACTGTAAACACCAGATTGTGAACACCAGACTGTAAACACCAGACTGTGAACACTACAGACTGTAAACACCAGACTGTAAACACCAGACTGTGAACACCAGACTGTAAACACCAGACTGTGAACACTACAGACTGTAAACACCAGACTGTAAACACCAGACTGTGAACACCAGACTGTAACCAAGAGACTGTAAACACCAGACTGTGAACACTACAGACTGTAAACACCAGACTGTTTTTTTTTAAAAAAAAGTTCACATGCTTACAGTAGCAATTGGACCTCATGTATCTAATACACTGTTTCTCTCTTTTTTTCTCTGTGACTTATTTATGACTTACAGTCCATTTTGTCTTTCTCTGTGCAAAAGGCAGGTCTGATGATGGTTTCAACATTGCAGACATATTCACAGCATCACAGAAAAATGACAGCCCTGTGCTGTAATAGTGCTATTTGTGTACCCGAGTGACATATTGAGACAGCTGAGTACAAATCTGAAATTGTTGGCAGGTGGCTCAAAATAAAAAACAAAACAAAAAAAAAACGCACATGGTGCAGGTAGTGGGTCAGTCTAACCTTTCTGTTAGTGCGTGTGTATTACATGTGCTTTAAAACAGAACTGTTAACCATTAAAATGGATGGATGGTGGATGTATTGGACAGATTATTTTATACAGGAAAAACAAAAACACAGAGTCCTCCAAAAGCTGCCAGGAACTAATATCAGTGGCATAGCTGCTCAATGGTCCACTGAGTGCTTACACAACTATGTCCCACACTGCCTGCACAGCTGCAATGCCTCTAGGCAACACCGCTCAGACATCCATGAGAATAGATGGGTGGGTGAATGGATGAGTGATTTGATTGATGGATGGAATGTTAGATGGACGGATGTATGGACGAAAGATTGTACGAATGGATGAATGAATGGGTGGATGGATGGATAGATGGATGGATGGATGAGATGGATGGATGAAATGGATGGATGGATGGATGGATGAATGATTGGACAAATAGATGATCAAATGGGTGAATGAATGAGTGAATGGATGGGTGGGTGGATGGACTGCTGGATGGATGGATGGATGGATGAATGAGTGGATGAAAGGGTGACCAGATGGGTTAACAGATGGGTGAATATTAGGGATGCAACAATACAGTTAACCCACGGTTCAATACGTCACTGTGAGATAACTCTCTGTAATGACCAGTCACTGTGAGATAACTCTCTGTAATGACCAGTCACTGTGAGATAACTCTCTGTAATGACCAGTCACTGTGAGATAACTCTCTGTAATGACCAGTCACTGTGAGATAACTCTCTGTAATGACCAGTCACTGTGAGATAACTCTCTGTTACCCGCGAGGTCCAACTATCTGTTATTAGAGCAAGACTTCTGTGGTTCACATACGCGTATTGAATCGTGGAGGCCGTACCGAACGGTTCAATATTATATTGAGTATTGTGGCATCCCTAGTGAATATATGGATGAATTGGTGAATAATTGATGGATAGATGGATGGATGGAAGGGTTATTGGTTTGGATTGGACTGAGCAACCAACCAGGCAACTAACCAACCTGTTGCTTGGATTAAACTACACTTTCACAATCTGGGTAGAACTAATCCTGAGTTGTTTTTATTAAAATTAAACTCATAAACAGCCACCAACCAGATAATATCTTACAATAATAAAATATCAGTCTTCATTTTGTGGGCCATGAAAACCGCCTTTCTGAGGTGAATTATTCCAGGTAATGATGTGTGCAGTTTGATATCCCCACTGCTCCTCATGCAGATCACACTATGACTACAATTACACTAAACCACTCCATGAGCCATGACATGTGAGCTGATAACACACGTCATATGATGCACTGAATTCCAGCACACTGCATCTGAAATCAGCCAGTGACGACTACACAGACCCAGATGTCACAGTCCTTATCTTTTACCAGAAGAAATCATGGAAAATTTACTAAATGAAGCAATTTAATATTTACCAAATACACTTTGGTCCTACAAATGGAGAGCAAAAAATAAAAACCAAACGAAAAATATGGCTATAATTTTAATGTCACTTCAAATTCAATATTCTGAACTGCAAAAAAAAAAATGAAAGAAAAAAAAAAAGTCACTGATTAATTGTACATTATTTATTATATATGAAAAAGGTTGCAAGGAAGCACTATAATTAAATCTGGAAAAATGTGTCTATCTATAGGTCTTTTTCCCACATCCGCACACAATACAACAATGTGAAGCAGCGCGTTTTGTATTTGAATCTTTCCCCTGTTATCTCTTATAATAGTTAGAACAGCTAATTATATAATTATAACCTACTCATTCCTGTAAAAAAATAGTTGCTTCCTAACAACAGGAAGCGATTACTGCTTGTATGAGAAGCGCTTATCCAATTTAGCCTAAAGAGCTGGGTACAGGAGAAGGCTGAGCAAAATGTGATCATTAAAATTGCTTTGTGAACCTTTATACCACGGAGGAGCTTCAGAGACTCTTTGTGTCGCTAGGAGACTCAGGCATTGAGACGTGTGAGAATTAGAAAAAATACTTGAACTGAATTTAGACACACATAATCTACACACTCAAAATGCATGCATGTTTTTCTAAATAAACACTCAGTAGCCCTAGGGTTGGATCAATAGATCCCAACTATCACAATGGCTATCAAGTCAGTCTTAATTTAAAATGTCCACAAAAATAAAAAAGATCCACAAAAATACAGTAATTCATATTTCTGCCTACTTTGTGTCCTATATGAGCCTTCATAACCTGCTGTCTGATTTCAACCAAACATCTTCATTTGATCTATATTACAGTATCTTTCCTTACACATGCTGACAAACAGATAAAGCCATGAAGGTTCTTCTTTGTGAATGTTCTTCTCAAACCATGCATTTAAAGTAAGAAAATGTTGGTTATCGGGACACCTTCATGATAAAGAACACAACAAGTACAGAGTCCCTGCTGCATTTCAACACAGAGCACATGGATCTAATTTCTATCATGTGATTTAAACTTATATATGAAGCTATAATGATGTTATTTATAGCTGGTAACTCGTATATTTATAATATATACTACGGGCCTGACTTGCAGCATTCCTGACATGTTAATAAGCAATTATTTAAATAAATAAATAATGCTAGTAATTGCAGCTACCTGTGCAAACCCTCCAAAAGCCAAGAGGGAACGTAGGACAAAAACATTTCACACAAGATCTCACAAGACTACTGCATTAAGCACCCATTCTCCAGAGGAACACGGCTCTCTGCACGCAGCGTGTCAGAGAGCAAGGCAATGTTTTCAAAGCCTAATAAGCTGCACTTCTGGACCATCAGAGCTGGTGGAAAAGCTGATGCCAGAAGCTGTTACAAAATCCACTTAGTCCATGCAACAGAATATACAGTACACTACCAGTCAAAAGTCTGGACACACCTTTTAATTCGATGTTTTTTGTTTAGGGATTTATTTTCTACATTCTAGAACAATACTGGAGATTTCAAAACTATGAAATAACACACATGGACTTAAGTAATCCATATGTAACGACAACAAAAAACAGTCAGTTGTTATTTTAAGACGCCGAAGGTCAGGTGTTCTGGAATAGTTCTTGCAAGAACAGTATTGTCAAGTGCATTTGCAAAACCCATCAAGCACCATGATGAAACTGGCTCACATGAAGACCATCCCAGTAAAGCAAGACCAAAACTGACCTCTGCTGCAGAGGAGAAGTTCATTTAGAGTGACCAGCCTCAGAAATCACCAATTAACAGAAATCACCAATTAACAGCACCTCAGATTAGAGCCGTTATGAAGGCTTTACAGAGCATCAGTAGCAGACATATCTCAATATCAACTGTTCAAACGACATTATTGTGGATTTCAGCATTGTTTTACAATGTAGAAAGAAATAAACATCAGGAAATTAGAAGGTGTGTCCAAACTTTTGACTGGTACTGTATGTCACTGCTATGTAGGAACATATTGCTAATGTTTAGGAGGCTAATTAGGGCTGTACAATATGGCTAAGATTTCCATTTTAGCATACTGCTATTAGACTGCAAGAGAATGCAATGCCAATATGCCTTAAAACAAACTAATGAGCCATGGACAGTAACGCATCAGCTTCAACAGAAATAGCTGCTTCACAGTTTACTAAAATAGAAACCTGGTCCAGAACCTGTGAGCTGAATAGTTGGTGTCATGGTGGTATAATTCAATTTTATTTGTTAAATGCTTTTAATGGATATTATCTCAAAGCAGCTTGACAGAAATATAAACATTTTGAATATAAATCATGTTTAAAAATTAAATTCTAATGAGCAAGCACACTTTCTCCCACTATACACACGACATTTACCTCAAATTCCCAGTTTTGTCCAACCTTCCTAAAACATGACAGAGTGTGACGTGGATACACTAAATTGTCTAAAGTGTGTGAATTTCTGTCCCATCCAAAGTCTATTCCTGACTCATACCCAGTGCTTCAGAACCTACAAATTTACATTTATATTTTTATCCCTAATGAGGAAGCGGTGGCAGGAAACAACTCCCTGAGACGATATGAGGAAGAAACCTTGAGAGGAAACAGACTCAACAGGGAACCCCATCCTCATGTGAGTGACACCGGAGAGTGTGAATATAAATCACTTCCCTTCTATAACTGTGCACTGTATAGTCAAGTGCAATTGTGTAACCAGGAGCTTTTGAGCAACTTAGAAGCAAAAGCATCATTTTTTGATTTTATTATAGTTTTAACACAAATTCCTTCCTGCTGCTGGAGACCCGAGGGCAAAACCGACCACGGGTACATTTGATGTCTTCAGCAGAAAGAAATTTTGGTTAAAATTTTTTTAGGATTTGGTTTTTTATTAAATTTGTTTAGGGATTTTTCTCTTTTTTTTTTACTGAAGATGAATGAATAAATCTATTAGGTAATTATAAACACACTCATTTTTACACGCTGACATACAAATACTGTTCGAAACTGAGTGTTGGTTTCATTTAGCCAAAGATTTCCAGTAGGATTTAAGTGTATATACCTTCATGACAAAACTAAAAGGTTCCATTTATCCAAATGTATTTACTTTTTTGGGTTTTACAGTCTCCTTTTCTTCCTTTCTTTTTTATTTCTTTTCCATGGGTACATTTTTCATCTGATTTCTGACTGATTTTTCTTCAGAAATTTCTTCTGCACTCGGGTGAAATATATAAAATTAATACCTTGTGCAGAACATCATAGCTTTTGAGTTTCTAGTAGGTTTTTCTTTTCCCATTTGCAGCTGCCTCTACTGTAAAAGCACATTGTAGCACATGTGCCATTTTATTACAGAGGACATGAAGCTCAATCACTTGAGATAAATGTGATTCTGTGTGTGAGTGGTGTGTATATACCCACCTGAAGAAACCCTTACAGCCCTCACAGGTCATGGCATTGAAGTGGTAACCTGTCGCAGTATCTCCACACACTTGGCACACTCTGGGCTCGTCGTCCTCCTCCGGCTCTTCCCTGGGCCCTTCTTCCACTCCCGAGTCGTCCAGCTCTCTGCTGTCACTGCTCATCCTGTACGCTGGCGAATGCTATCTGAGAGACAGCGAGAACGAGCAAGAGATAGAGAGAGAGAGAGAGAGAGAGAGGGAAATATTACATTCACTGATATTTGTGACTAAACACTGTATGTTAAAATTGTGCTACTACACAGAGAGAGAGAGAGAGAGAGAGAGAGAGAGGGAGAGAGAGAGGGAGAGATAGAGAGAGAGAGAGAGAGAGAGAGAGAGAGAGAGAGAGAGAGAGGGAAATATTACGTTCACTGATATTTGTGACTAAACACTGTATGTTAAAATTGTGCTACTACACAGAGAGAGAGAGAGAGAGAGAGAGAGAGAGAGAGAGGGAGAGATAGAGAGAGGGGGGGGGATATTACGTTCACTGATATTTGTGACTAAACACTGTATGTTAAAATTGTGCTACTACACAGAGAGAGAGAGAGAGAGAGGGAGAGAGAGAGAGTTGTGCACAATCATCATTTCACTGATCCCATTTCTAATCTGTTCTATTGTATTTTATTAATCTTCTTTTATTTTCTACACACTGCATATGTAAATAATAGCCCTTAAATAACCCTCATTTACTGTCCTTTTTTCCTACACTGGCACCTTATAATTTGTCACCCACTTTTTATTCTCCTTTCCTTTCTCTTTCGATGTTTTGGTGGTATTGTGTGCTAACAATAAATGTCAATAAAGTACTCTGAAATGCAAGAGAGAGAGAGAGAGAGAGAGAGAGAGAGAGACATACAAATATAGAAATATCAAGGTCACTGAACTGTGACTAAACACTGTTCAAATGATTCCACTACAGAGAGGGAGAGAGAAAGAGAGAGAGAGAGAGAGAGAGAGAGAGGGAGAAAAACATACAAATAACAAGGTCACTGAACTGTGACTAAACACTGCTCAAATGATTTCACTACAGAGAGAGAGAGAGAGAGAGGGAGAGAGAGAGAGAGAGAGAGAGAGAGGGAGAAAAACATACAAATAACAAGGTCACTGAACTGTGTCTAAACACTGTTCAAATTATTCTACTACAGACTTACAGTGACTGCTCATTAATTCACAGCTGATTCATCTACTCTAGTCAAAAGCATGAAACACTGTTTCTATCAATCAATCAATCAATCAATCTATCTATCTATCTATCTATCTATCTATCTATCTATCTATCTATCTATCTATCTATCTATCTATCTATCTATCTATCAATCTATCAATCTATCTATCTATCTATCTATCTATCTATCTAACACTACACTAAATCCAACTAAGTGAATCACAATGAACACAAACAAAACACTTAATAAAACACTCCATCAAAGCGCAAAAATAGTTTCACACAAATGGCTTAGTACGACCTTTCTAACAAAAAAAAAAGAAAGAAAAAAAAAAGATGGTATATGGTATTCGCTGGTACGGAGATATAATTATGCGACAGAGAGGCATGCACAGCTGAACATACCCTGGACGCGTGTTTTCCCTCCAAAGAGCTCCACTTAAAGACCTTCCTCTCGCTGAGCAGAATGCAATGTCCCTGAACCAAGCCGAGCCAGCTGAGCATCAGCCGTTGCCGTGGTAGCCACCTGAGACGAGCAACCACGATGCCCAAGCCTTCCCCTGCCTTGAGTCAGCACGTGCTAACACTACGCAGCTACAGTCACTTATTCGGTCACTCTCACACAGTCACTTATTACAGCTTCATCATTTCATGTGAATGAAAACAAAAATCCTGAATGATTTCTAAATTCTTCCTGAGCTTGAGAAGCTTGCTGAAGAGCTGCTGTGGTTGGAAAACTAGCAAAGGCAATCACACAGCTATAAGCAATTCGGGTTCAATTACAATAAACAAATATAATACCAGGAAAATAAAGCCACCCCCATCCTCATCACCATCATCATCACACCTTGAAAAGTAGAATACTCCTTTCTCTGTGACAAACATATTAGGAAAGTAACTATCCGGTGCTGGATGAGGGAACATGTTAGAATTAAAACCTCCAACTTTGGGGTCATGACTCAACATTGGGTCATCTGAGAAGCGGAAGCAGGGTCAGGAGATTTTAACCAACATAATTTAATTTGTTCTACTGATTTTTTTAATAGCAATTAAACCCGTCCACACATCCAACATGCCGTGTTAATCAAAATGACCTTTGAAGAAATCTTTATACTGGACAACGACGCATGCAAAGCTATTATTTATAATAATACATGAATCTATCTTTGTGTGGCAGGTCATGGTTTCGAGCTAGAACAGTGTTAATGCTACATGCATCGAAGACATTCGATTCAATTTTATTTGTATAGCGCTTTAACAGTCGATATTGAGCTTAAGGAGCAAAGGAGCTTTAGAGAAATATATAAATTCTGGATATAAATTTTTACATTTTAGATGAGAGGTAAGAAAAAACTCCCTGAGATGATATAAGGAAGAAGCTTTGAGAGGAACCGGATTCAAAAGAGAACCTTATCCTTATCTGGGTGAGTGTGATGATAAATCATTTCCGTTATATAACTGTACAGTGCTACAGTATATGCTCAAAAAGTGCAATTACGAAGGCAGGAAATTCATTCCAGTAATAACATGAAGTCTATTTTGTTAAGTTCACTGATGGAGACTTGAGTCCAAATCTACCTAATAGTTCCACATACCTACACAAACTGGAATGAATGTACCTGGAACAGATGGTCAAAAAGGGCTTCATGTTTGTTAAAATAAAGCAATAAATAAATCTGACACTGTATTTAGCATCCAGAGTTTGACGACAGTGGTGTCATGCTGGTTAAAACCTTTGGGTTACTGATCAGACAGTCAGAGGTTCAAGCCCCAGAACCACCAACCTTCTACAGTACTATTAGGTCCAAGAC
The DNA here is from genome assembly GCF_019097595.1 of Hemibagrus wyckioides. Lineage (NCBI taxonomy): Eukaryota > Metazoa > Chordata > Actinopteri > Siluriformes > Bagridae > Hemibagrus > Hemibagrus wyckioides. The sequence continues at coordinate 9,063,400 of NC_080715.1, read as the reverse complement.
TTTTAACAAGCTCTGCTCTAGGGACACTGTATCATGGCTGACCCTGTGCTCTGACCCCAACTTCCTCATAAAAGAGGATATGTGTAGTATCCATTTCCTCTGTACTGTAATGTACAAGTAACAAAATGCAGGCTGGATTATTCTTTTTTCTGCGTGTGCATCAAACCAAAGCAGAGATCTAGGATGAAGCTAACAGATGTACATGAGCTGCACACTCTCGACACTCGACTATAATAAGCAGCAGTGGGTTTCTTCGGCTGAAATTGAGTGTGTGAGTGCACAGTGCCCACAGCGGTGAGTTCTTACACAAAGGTTCACGAAAGCATCGTTTAATGAGTAAATACAAAAGAACCCACATGCTGTCTTCCCCTTTTGTACAACTGTGAAATGTTTGAATGCATTTCTCTGTTCTTATATTGATTTGTTTCGATCGATTTTAGTTGTTAAATCAGCACGTTGCCCATCAGTCCCATTGTTCTGTTATCTATTAAGACTGGATTTTTAAAGTAGTAGATAATACAGGGGTATTACACCTTATGGGTTGGAAATGAAAAAGAAGGATATAAAGGTAAGAGAGTGAAAAGGAAATATTGTACAGTGCTAGAAATGAGCCTCAATGACATACAGTAATAATTTCAATAAACACAATTTACAATACAAAAAAAATAGTTAATCAGTCTATATAAAAATATAAGAAATTTATAAATGTAAAAAAAGTTGTAAAATAAATAAATAAATTAATTAATTAACTTTAATATTTACTTTTTTCTCATTTCTAAACTGCATAATATCATTCTAATTTTATAATAATTCAATTATTAATCTATTTTTTTTCTTATCTTTATTCCATTTTGATTCTGATTCTGTTGATTGCACTACACATCTCCGAGACATTGTGGACACTGGAACCATTAAAAATAAATAAAGAAATAACTCCATTAACAGCAGAATTCTTTAAACATAGCAGCCTTAAAACTAAATACTTTAAAAAAATATACTTAAAAAAATAATATTTTTTTGTTTTCCTTCACCCTCAGTGTTAAATAATTCATTTTTCCAGACAATAAATAAAACCAAATTGATTTGCTAACAATTTGCCAACAAACCTATGCATTGTGAGACATATTGTGTATTTCAGAAACGTTCACATCTATTACAATATTTCTGTCGAACACCGACTCCACCCCCTTGCAGAAACTTCTGTTGCATCTTAGCACAAGTGCAAATAGCAAACCTGTGCCAATCTCCACCATCATTACACCACAGCACACATCCTGCATCATCTGGCTATAAATTAGCAGCGAGCGCTGAAGCACAGCACAAACACAAAGTATTGTGCAAATCAGACCAGGAAAAAACTAATAAAAATAATAGATAATAAGATAATCCGAGACAATGAGAGAGAATGCTTGTTGTGAGAAGAGTAGGTTCTTTTTAGTTTCCTCCGCCTTTGGCTTGCTCATTATGGGATAAAATATATATAATTGATATAATTCTGTAAATGGCAATCACAACTGTTAACGGTGCTACACAAATTGAACCAGTGAATCATGTAAGTGTCCATGTGTCCCTGCTGAAATGTAAATTTAGGCCAATATGATTTACTTTTATAACACAAATCTCAAATTCAGATTTGTTAATAAGGTTTTGATTCATTTTCTATAACACCAATACTCATTCCATTGCATTATCGTTTCTATAGTAACGACTTACATAGTGACTTGTGCAGTTATTGCTTGATATAAAAACAGTGTGTAATGGCTATATGTAGCCCAGATTTTATGATACAGCAAAGGAGACGTTTTTATTAATGAGAGCTGCGAAGGAATGAGTGTATATATCTTCTACAGAATGTACGTTGTTTTATTTATTGTTCATCGTACTCTACTAAAGCTAGCGGCGTCTCATTTACATACGTTTGTCATTCGCCATCGACCGGAAAACGGTTTCTACTTCTGGTTAGTAAAGAAAGCGTTAGTGTTCCATGTGAGACTATTCAACTCTTCTAACATTCATATACCAGACTATACGGTAGAGTATATAGTGTAAGTGTAAGCGTGTAGTGTATAGTAAGTCATTTGGGACGCAGCTTGAGACTAATCATAAACTGATTTTTATACGTGTTCCCGTTTAACATAATCGTTGACATGAAATGTTTTGTTAAGAGACGATTATTAGCTTCATGGAAGGCGTCTCTGGTCTCGGAAAAAGTCTCCAGGACGGAATTTTACAATTTCAGGGTTTCAGTCAGGTGCAATAGGTTATGCTTTAATAAATAAATAAACTCCAGCTGTTACCACACGTTATCAATTCATTATTAATCCACATTATAAGTTCAATTCAGTTTATTCAAATCTCTACCCCAAAAGATGCAAAGCAGAATGAAATTACGCATCTGAATCACAATAAAAACACCACAGAACCTGGTCCATTTTAGTTTTACTATAATATCACATCTTGCTGTGTTTTATTTCTAACCTAAACTTAAATCATTGTCAGAATTGGCAGCCTTACTTAAAAACAAATCTGTTTTTCCCATTATGATTAATGCTGAGAATGTCTGGTTTTGATGTCATGGCTTTAAAGCAGTCTACTTGATATAATGACTCAAAAAACATCATAATAACCGCGTGACAGCGTTAACAACTCCTGGACCTAAGGTTAAGATCAATGTAAGCACATAATCAACATGTCAGCTGTCATACGGTGAATAGCAACAGCTGCTCCTACAATCAATCCTGCGCACAATCAGTGCCTGAAAGCACAATACACGGGTTTTTTTCCCCCACATTATGCTTTAATGATCTCAAAAATAACCTGGACAAAACATGTCATTTCAAAACTTTTGGAAAACATCACAAGAACCGAATGTGTTGTTCATATCATAGTCTTATGTTTCATGTGCAGACTGTACGCACGAGAGCCTTCAGGTGCAATTAAATACAAAAAATAAAACAATTTTAAAGAATTACGTGAATTATCGGTGACCTTGAATGAACTGCTGCTCTGTTCATCTCTGAACCCCACTGAATAGACTCTGGAAAGCTAACAATCACTGTCAGCTTAATCTGTACACCTCTTTTATTCTGTCCAGGTTAATGGAATTAGAAAATAACTGTCCCAGTCCATTTTGGCATGGTGTTAATGAACATCATACATGTTATAGCAGCGTCTTCTGCTCCACGGGTTAAAAGCTACAATTCAGCTGGGGGAAAAAAAGTGCTTTCAGCTTTAAATACTGTTGGAATTATAAGGTCTGAGAATAGCACATGATGAGCAAGCAGGAAATAGACAGCTAATGCATTGTAACTTCAGTTTTAATTAGCGTAGCGGTGGATGCGCTTCTGAATTAAAAGCCTTTTACTGGAATTTTCTGAACAACACCGAATACCTCAGCCAGATTTCTGCACAGCATGTACAGCATATATTGCACTAATGGCACACGCCTGCACTTTATTCACAATAGTCCAAGTGTTCCGCCAGCTTTCATATTCATTTATACATTTATTTTCTATATATTTTACCCTTTTGTTTATAGATAATTCTCTTTCTATTTTTTATTGTAAATATATCTTATACTACCAGTTGAAATGCATGTTACTGTGTATGGTTGAAAAAAAAAATTGCACAAGCAATACATAAAATTTTGTATTCTCTGGTTTATCAATTACTAAATTTAGCTGTAAAGACTAAAGCAGCATGCAACTTAAGTTTATGCAATTAAAACCTTAGGAAATATATATTTTTCATTGTCTGTATTTTTGTGTACCGCTTATCCGATCTATCCTCGGGTCACGGGGAGCTTGTGCCTATCCCAGGCGTCATCGGGCCAGTGGTGGCTCAAGTGGTTAAGGCTCTGGGTCGTTGACCGGAAGATCAGGGGTTCAAGCCCCAGCACTGCCAAGTTGCCACTGTTGGGCCCTTGAGCAAGGCCCTTAACCCTCTCTGCTCCAGGGGCGCTGTATCATGGCTGACCCTGCGCTCTGACCCCAACCTCCAAGGATGGGATATGCGAAGAAAGAATTTCACTGTGCTGTAATGTATATGTGACAAATAAAGGCTGTTTCATCCAGATAAATCTCTGTGTATCTGAAACATCTAAATTAGTGCAGGAGTTAGATTGTTAGTGTTTTGCAGACAGGCTTTTAGACAGACGTGTTGAATAATCTACTGTTTAGTTTTTCAGTTGATCTTGTTTGGTCAAGATGCCCTGCTAGGTGAAGTGAGAGTGACGCAGAGTGTAGTAATAATTAAATAATTTGTTAAAGAACAAAGCAGCTGCTCTTACACAGAACCGTGCACAATCCTTCCTAAATAAAATAAAATAAAATAAAATAAAATAAAATAAAATTAAATAAAATTAAATTAAATTAAACCGCTGCTACATTTAAAAATAGTTTTTAATGCAGGTATATTTTTCTGCAACTAACCTCAATCTATCTCAATCTCATCTATAATGTGTCTCAGGCTATAAAAGTGGCCCAGCTGGATTTGTAATTAATTCTGCAGGTTTACAAACTGAGCTGGAAATAACTCTGGTCTCTGTGCAGACGTGATGGTCTACTGATAACTAGCAATTCATTTTCTTTTCAACAGTAACACTGTTTGAGAAGTACACTATATAACCGTATTATTATTATTATTATTATTATTATTATTATTATTATTATTATTGAAGAGGTCTCTCCATCCAAAATTAATGTCAGACATGCATTACAATTATACTATTAGTAATAAAAAAGACTACTCTGTTTAACAAAACTTCTAAAAGACTAAGATGCATCAACTCCAAAATCCTGTTTTGCCAATAATATATTGCCATTGTGCACAGTATATTAAATTTATATTATATTGAGAATATATTTTATTTTTAATTTGTCCCATGCCTGTGTGTTTTGGTTAAATAACTAAAAAAATAAACTAAAAAAAAAAATAAAATGTGTTTGGGTTAAAAAGAAATTATATAAATCATCATTTGTTCATGTTCACTAAGCACCTTATTCTGCTCAGGATCATCATCCTTGCCTTGCATGTGACACCTGCCCATTGCACCACACACACACACACACACACAGCTAGGAGCAACTGTGTCACCAAATCCTCTAATGTGATTACCTCATTCAGTAATAGCACTGGCTTGCTAAAAAGCTGGAAGCTGCTTTCTAACAATGTCCACTGTTAGCACTATACAAATACAGCTGAAATGAATTGAATTAAAGGTAGTATTTTCCACCATGCAAGTCTTTGTGAACTAAACGCTCAGATAAGAAGCACCATATCAAGTGTCTCGGTGTGACCTCATTGTGTTCTTGTTCACACCTTGCTGATGGGATCTCCGCAGGGTTTCTGTTACACCTGCATATGGTGTGGATGATTAAAAAACATGACCAGGGCAAAGAGGATTAGAGCAACTCACCCACTGCTTTTCTGTGTCCACAGAACCCATGGGAAAGGCATTTTCAGTTAGGTGACTTGTTAAGATTAAACTGTACTGATGCATCTATCTCCTCCTTTCGAGGAACAGGTGGAACAGGTTGCCTGAATGCATGCGTGTTTCCCATATCAAAAGATTTACCTTGTTTTCTGCTCAAAGGGCAGCAGAGTGAAAAGTGTGGTTAACACAGAACAATGTCCACATCATCTCCAGCTCTCTGCTCTTCACCTGCACTGTGAGCGTCTGCAGACTGGGATGTGCTGCTGTCATTCATTTTAATGCCAGACACACAGTACACCATTATATTGTGCAGTATAATGATCATAATTTTCCACATTGATCTACCTTTACATAGACTCTACAAGTCCAATCTCATCCACAAAGGGCTGGTGTGAGTGCAGGTTTTCCCTCCAAATTAAGCAGGAGCTTATTGAGCTAAAAAGCTCAATAATGAAACCAGTAGCACTGAACAGTTCATTACATCATGAGGGCAGAAAAAGAATGATGAAGGGCAAATTAATATAAGACACATGCTTAAAGACCGATGGGCAGCAGCACTTCGAAATACCAAACATATTCATATTCATTCATTCGTTTGTTTAAAACTAAACTCAGGGTCAATCTGTGCTTAGATTTCAGTTTCTCCTCCATCGGCAATTTTGTGTATAATTTCACACACACCTTCACAACCACTGCTGATAATAAATTACGTCACAAATATTCAATTCAACTTCATTTTATCTGTGTAGCGTTTTTAACAGTGGACATTGTCTCAAAGCAGCTTTATAGAAACATAAGAATTCAGAAAAAAATGACAAAGTTCAAAATTTTTATTAATATTTATCTCTAATGAGCGAGCCTGAGGCGACGGTGGTGAGAAAAAACTCCCTGAGAGGAACCAGACTCAAAAGAAAACCTCATCCTTATTGGTGTGACACCAGAGAGTGTGATTATACATAAGGTGATTTCTATAACTGTATACAGTCAAGTGGAATTGTCTAACCAGGGGCTTTTGAGCAATATAAGTATGAGCATCAGTGTGATTTCTGAATTCATTATAAATACAAAAAATCCTTCCTGCCGAAGCCATCAAATGTTCAATGACAGAGACCAGAGCGCAAAACCAACCGAGGCAACAGAAGAAGAAACAAAGCCACCACCATGGTCTTCAAGCGGTACTATCTAGATGTATCAGTGAAAATATCAAAACCACAGGGTCAAATCTAATCAGAAATGTCAAATCATTGACAGGCTGCCGGAATCAACGGTATAGGGTAGAGAGAAATCAGCCCCAGGTTTGCTTCTTCATACCACTCTGTGTATTTTTCTTATACAATCTTTTCTGGTGTTGTTGCACTTGCTTCCACAAACAGCATTAGTGTCCATGTTAAATGACCTACTCAGTGGCTTCGGCTAAGGCTAAATTCATGCTTTTGCTTTCCCTGGTTGTCACACATACTTTCTGTATAGCCTACCTCTAGGGCTGCGCAACAAATATGCTAATATCAAATTCACGAAATCAAAAACAATGCTAGTTCTGTAGCATGTGCACTCAGGTGACCATTGCATAAAACAAAGTGCCTCTATTCCCACATGACCAATGGGCACAGACGTTGTCCTCACACAGCTACACACGAAATCAGGGAGAAACAACCTGTAAGTAAATTCTAAAATTAGCCCTTATGCCTGTTTGTAGTGTAAAGAAATGGAATTTACAAGCGCTTATATTACACTCTAAGGCCAAAAGTATCTGAACGCCTGACCAACACACCCATATGTGGTTCTTCCTTCACACTGTTGGAAGCAGACAACTGTACAGAATATATTTGCATGTTCCCTGGTGTCATTGCATCATACAGAACAAAATGAGTTCATGCTTTTGCTATCTCTAGGTTGGACAACCTGCTACCAGAAGGAGGGTTAATAAGCTCTAGTTAGTCCAGAATGCAGCTATTTTAGTTTGATCATATCACTCTTTACAGCCTGGTGCCACAGGGTGAGGAGGATGACTCAGGAGGTGAAGTTTTAACTAAGCCCTGGCCTTGTGTTTATTCAGTCTCCTTCAGTCATTTCAAAACTGAACAACACAAAACAGCTCAACAGAAACGCACAGCCTTCACTCTGTCAAGCTCAAGCGGTGGTGCTAGCTCAGGTGGTTAAGGCTCTGGGATGTTGATTGGAAGATCGGGATTCAAGCCCCAGCGTTGCCAAGCTGCCACTCAACCCATTGCTTCAGACTCTGCGCTCTGACCCCAACCAACAAACGATGGGACATGTGAAGAAAAGGTTTCCCTGTGCAGTAATGTATATGTGACAAATAAAGGCTACTTAACCTAAAGTTCAAGCTCTGTGGTGTTTGTGTATGCTTGTAGTGCCACCAGGTATATTACACATACTCTCTCTCTCTCTCTCTCTCTCTCTCTCTCTCTCTCTCACCACAAACTTCTTCAAGCTAAACTTTTAATCACTGTGACACTGTGAACTTTCTTCTGAAATATATTTAGGTCCAACATGTTCAAAAGTTGTTGTTTTTTTTAAATGGTATTAATATACATTTACAAGACACGTTCTACATAGCATCTGAAACTAACACCATGACAGAAATATTCTTTTAATAGCTATGAAGCATTGATCGGGAGTAAGAAAAAATATATACTACACGCTGTTCACACTCTACACCCACTGTTCTCAATCATCACGTCTCATCATTACACCACGGCCCACATCCTTTTGGTTGGCTACTGCTCTGCCTGCTTCTTTTCTATCGTTTAATTTAGCTGTGACCTCAAAGTCATTTTTCACACTGAACCTGTGAACAAAACTAAATCGTTACCCGAGATCAAGACCAATGCACAACTCATATAGAGCACAAAAAAATAAGGTGGAAAAATGGCAGCCAGTATAGAAGGTGAAAAGCCAGCAAAGAATAAAGTAATTATTGTGCCCTTCAGTGAAAATCAGGGAGAAAAGAAAAAATAAACTCTTCGTATCGAGCCCTGTGAGTCCTGGATATGGACTAAGTAATCACAAGTGGTGATTTATGCTTGAATACTTCAAGTGTCCTTGGGCTGCTGTTGAAGTAATTCAGTTTAATTCAATTCTATTTGTATCACACTTTTAACAATAGGCAAGCCAGAGATGACAGAGGTGAGGACATAAAACGAAGCTCATCCTCATCTGGGTGGATAGTGCAATTATTAAAAAAACCTCCCTTCTATAAGTGTGTACTATATGCTCAAATGGTACAATAGTGTAGCCAAGAAATTCACCCTAGTTTTAAAATGAAGTCTATTTAGGTTTATTTGTTTTAAAATGAAGTCTATTTAAGTTATGAATTGTTCACTGATTGAGACTTACAATTCTTTTCAATCATTTTTATTTCATTCAGTTTATTTTTCATTCATAAATGACAAAAGGATAAATAACAACCTGCTCCACCTGAGCCCCCAAATCTACCTCACATGACTGGTATAAAAGTAATTCTCAGTTCATTCATATATCTGATATTAATTCAGTTTGTCAAACCTACAGCTTTTCTTCATGCTTGTTCATGCAGCATCGTCTTGCCCACAAAGAGTTTCCAATGGAAATGAGTCACGAGAATAATAATAATAAAAATTTAATACCTTAATAATAGCAAATTAAAAGCAAAAGAGTTTAATCTCGTTTATGCAATCGCCGTCTCCAAAAGAGCACACCGTCTGTGTAGGACGGATGTGTCCTGTCAATCAGACCAACACTAGCCAATCGTCTGCGTCTGTGACCTCACCGTAGAGGAAGAGTCAGTGCATTCAGTGTGAAAGGTGTAGCAGCCGTTCAAAAACAGAGCTGTGAAAGTCTCAAAGAAAGCACTCTGTATCCTTCACCCTCCCCGCTTAGCAGCTGTCATGTGATGGGTGACAGCAACGCAAATTAGACACCAGATGCAGGAAAAAGCACGCAGTAAATGTGCAGGACTGAAGTGATTTAAGTAGTTAAGTAAGTAAAATCTGAACCTTAATGCTCAGCCACTCGTGATCCGATCACATGATTATGTTAATACGATGTATGAACGGACCTCAAGACGTCCATCAGAAAGGGAAATGAGCCAGACTTGATTTGAACAGACTTTATTATCAGAAGATCTGAACACTTTGTTCTGATAAAAAATAAAAAAAAAACTTTCTGGATTTATTTCAAGGCACTTTAATTACCAGAACTAAATGGCTTCAGCGCAGAGCTGGTTTCTTTTGCTTTGTGATATAAAAGCTGGCACATGAAGCACTAACTGCTGTTCAGTACTAATGTCAGGTTTCAGGTAGTTATGCTGAAGGCAGGAAAAAAAATTGTGAAAGAATTTGCTAGTCCATTATTATCTTAAATGCTTCAGACTGAGCAGATGGACTGGAGTCATACTTTAATCACAGCACTATTTTAACGGAGCCTTTTTCACCGCTTTCATTTCCAGTTGCAGCAGTATGTCACTTAGGTTTCTTTTTGGAACATATTCACTATATTGCATTTCCTCACTCTCTCGTTCTCCTGTGACTCTTTTGTGTTGTTACTATCTCCGAGTCTGTCAGTTCCAGTAAAGGGCAGACGTAACTCGGTGGTTAAGCCGTTGGACTACTGATCGGCAGGACGTGAGTTCAGATCTCAGCACTGCCAAACTGCCACTGCTGCCTCATTGAGCAAAGCCCTTATCCCTCAGCTGTATAAATGAGATAATAAGTAATGCTGTTAATGCAAAAGGAAATGTGGCCTCAGTGTTAATCTGGGTGATGGGTTGTTTTTTTTAACAGACAGAAAATTGGCAAGATGTGGCGATGATCCATAAACATTTGGTAGTTTCAAGGTAAGAGATAAATAATAAGATAGACGGCTCATGCATACCAGTAAAGATTTTGTTCAGTATTCAAAACACGTACAACGCTCAGCATACCCCAACAGATTGGTCAGAAACCCTTTCTATGGGATACTTTACTACAAAATACTCCCACAAATGTGGGCCATTGATTGCAAACAAGATTTGTTAATTTGCACACACAAAAAAGTAATTTTCCAAACAAATTCGTTCAAGACCATGTTGCAAAAATGACTACACCCCAATGGGAGCAAAGCTAAATTTTAGACTACACAATTCTAATTAAGAAGAATTCAACCACAGATGAGTCTAACTGGTCATTTAACAGGTGTCCAGCAGACATAAAAGAGCGAGTTCTATAAGAGTTGACTATAAAAGAGCGTTACTTAACAAAGAAAGCCTCTTCCCATTTCCTGCTCTCAGCAATGACACCACAGGGAAGAGAAATGTCACAAGACCTGAGAAAGAAAATAATTTCTTTACACAAGAAAGGTGAAGGCTACAAGAAGTTCAGCAAAGCTTTACTTATAAATCAGAATACTGTAGCAAAAGCGATACAAAAATTTAACAAAGATGGAACTGCAACCATCTCACAGAGACGTCCAGGCCGTCTACGGAAGTTAACACCTTCTGATGAGAAGCGTTGAAGAAAATCGCCATGCAAGTTCTCTCCAATATCACTAAAGAAGTAGAAAGCCAAACTGGGGGTGACTGTTTGCCATGGCTCAATATGGCATACACTGCAGAGGCATGGGTGCCCATCATGAAAGAAGCCTCTCCTAAAGCCCATGCACAAAAAAGCCCCAGGGCCCATGCTGACTACTGGGATTCTATACTCTGAAGTGATGAGACCAAGATAACTGTCTTTGGAACTGATGCCTTCAAAACTGTATGGTGTCGAAAAGGTGAGGAGAACAAAGAAAAATGCATGGTGCCTACAATAAAGCATGGTGGTGGCAGTGTCCTTATGTGGGGTTGCGTGAGTGCTGCTGGTGTCCAGGAGCCGCATTTCATTGATAGTATCATGAATTCACAGATGTACTGCTATATAAGAGAAGATGCTACCATCACTCCATGCCCTTAGCTGTTGCACTTTTCCAACATGACAATGATCCTAAACACACATCTAAGGCCACTGCTGGATTTCTGAATAAGAACAGGGTGAAAGTGATTCAAGTGGCCAAGTATGTCTCCTGATCTGAACCCAACTGAACACCTATGGGGAATTCTGAGTGTTATAGGTGTAAATGTTGTATTTTCTTATAAATTAAAATCATTTCTTAGTGAATTTGTTGTGGCAGAAAGTAAATAGAAATTGAACAGTAAATCGGTATCATTTCTCTTCAGAGGTTTCAGTAGGAAGCAATTATGGTTATCTGTGTTCTTCTTAAACATGCTAGCTGCTTAAAATACCACAAAAAAATATCCGGGAAGTATAATTGTGTAATTGCTCAATAAAATTCCTCATCATACTAATCACGGGTTCATCCCAGATTTATAACTCTTTTTTTTTTTTTGTCCAGGTAAAACATCATGTAAAAATCTGTTCCTGTTACAAGAGATCACATAAGCCGCATGATTTAGAAAGACATACACCATGGGTATTTAAATTATAAAAATTAGCAAAAAGTGAAAACAGTCTTCTGTAGGGAATAACCACCTCTAGGGAAAAGGAACTCTCAACTGGAGTAGGGAATGAACCAGACCTGACGCCTGCAGCACATGTTGAACAAAGATCGACTTTACACCGTGCATTAGCAGCACACACTCCTATAATCCGAGTCACACTCATGCAAACACATCTAAAACGGATTTATGAGAAGACTATGCAAAATGCAAAGCAGACAAACACAGGGAAAAAACGGAAGGTAAAAAAAACATGCAACAAGAATAAAAAATCCTGCACGTCGGCAGCAGACTCACATTAATTTGGTTGCGTTTTTCTCCTCTTACAGTGTACTTTCTTTAATATGCTTCCATGGGAACCTATTTTTAACATTTGATCTGTGCAGGTTGTGTTAATCAGGCTGTAAGACAGGAAGAGTCTATCTGCAGTTATCAGCATGAAAGGAAATAAATCTTTTTAATTAGGCAAAGACATGAGGCAAAAAATATTTCTGTTCATTCATTCATTCATTCATTCATTCATAAATTCAATTAATTAATTAGTGTGAGTCGTGAAAAATTTCAAGAAGAAGGAGAACTCGGATGAAGCACTTATTCAACCGAAGAAAGTGTGGAATGTTTAAGCAATCAACATGTTGTTTACATAGAGGAAGAGCTACCAAAAGCTGGATGAGGCAAAAAAAATTAGGAAAAAAATAAAAAATAAAGATGGCTGACATCACTCCGGTGAATGAGACGTGTGTCTCGTGTCATTTGTCTTCAACTAGATTTCCAGAAAAAAACTTTAGTGTTCCAAACAAAATGATACAACGCTTCTAACATTAATACACTGGACTGTAGAGTAAGAGTGAGCAGAACTGAATGAGCTGGAGCACTGAAGAGAGCTGTAATTTCCATCAATAGCTGACAGAAACATGAATTTTTCAGGCCCTTCTTTTCAAAAGACAGATATTAGGATATTAGATTTATAAACTGTCTTATTTATCAGCTCTGCAGGCCATTATTGTCAGCAGATATGAGACTAGACAGTAGAGTACACTCACACTCCATACAGGTCTATGGAAAAGAAGTAAAAACTATGAAAAGTGGAGGTTACTCATGGGAACTCTGGATATATACATCAAGTCAGGAGCAGTTCGCTCAATTTGACTTGAGTCGTTGGTCCTTAAACTCTTCAATAAAGCTGAGTAATTCATCATTTTACTGTGCTGTATATAAAATCTTTTTATTTAGACATAAAAGCAGCAAAAGGTTAAATATTTGCTTTCTCAGATTTCTGTGTTAATGTTATTGTGCTGATGTTTGTGTCTCCATACGACACGCTACACTTCACCCATCATTATCATCACAGGCAGTAGTGCAGTTAGACCTTCATGCTGCGCACACACACACACATACACACACACACACACACACACACTCATTAGAAGGGGCTTTAAATCGTTGTGGTCTTCCAAAAAAAAACACTGCAATAATGTAATGAGGCACTTTTAGCAGAAGGGTTCCTCAACTAAACAAAACCCCACATTTCTAACACACACATCACATATCACGAGTGGAAATTACTAATTGGAAATTACGCAAACCATGCTACTGTCTCATTTAATTCTACTGCTAATAGCAAACAATTTATTTACCACAACATACAACATTCAAAGCACTTTTTCCCCTGGTTCCATGACATAATTGAATAACGCATGCTCCACAAACTGTTTATTCTAATTGAACGATTTAACAATTATATTCCTTTTCTGCATTTTCCAAATGACAAAATTTCATCAGGTGTAAAAGGAATGTTCCAGTCTTCATCTTCACCCTGCGGCAATTACAATGGAGAAGGAATCTGGCACATTTCCTTGTGTGGGGAAAATAACAGGAAACCTGTTCACTCATATCTCACTCAGGCACTCGATAAACACATGGACGGAAAGCGCTTTCAGGCATTCCTCGCTCGATAGTATTCGGAATTTAAATTCTTAAATCTGTTTATAGCACAGCACGGTTACGTTCTCTAATCGGATTGTGGATTCAGTTTATTTAACCATGTGGATCGGACAGTAACACAGGAACAATGGGTTTAGATTAAAGCGCTCGGTCTAATGTTTCGCTTCTATAGTAACAGCTCATACACAGGGACTTGTATCTACATCATCTAATCTTTACATAATCTCAACAAGCGTCTTGTTAAATAAGAAAAATATATAATTATAACATTTTACGGAAGGAGTCTCACGATGCTTTTTTAAAAACAATGAAATAGCAACTGTTTATAATGTAAGCAGCAGCAGGAACTTATTTCATGGATAGACCATCATGTTAAAAGTAAATATAATGAGTTAAAATGTTGCTTATTAACGACTCAAATATGATAAAGTCTTGAGTCTTGTGTTATTCCTTACGGAATTTTGTAATCTCAAGGTAAAGTGGCAGCTCCAGTGGTTAAGGCTCTGGGTTGTTGATCAGAAGATCAGGGTTCAAGCCCCAGCACCACCAAGCTGCCACTGTTGGGCCCCTAAGCAAGGCCCTTGCCCCTGCGCTCTGAGCCTAACTTCCTCAGCTCGGATATATGAAGAAAATACTGTGCTGTAATGTATGTGTGGTGATAATAAAGGCTTCATGCCCTCAGTTCTTCCTCTTCTAATCTCCTGTTAGGTTAAGAATAGACTTTGTTTTGTCAATGAAGGCATGTAAACACAGAAGGGCCTCCTGATCATGCATGGACACGACAAAACCTTCAGGAAAATGCTGGTACACTTTCAAGACAGCATATTCCTCTACTCTTGGAGGCGACTTGGATAAAAATAAAGCGCATCTATTCATAAATTCAGTTTATCCAGGTCATGGTTAATGAATAATCAGCCTCATTAGCTATGACACATGACCAATCTGGCAGCATTACTACACGAGCCAGTACTCAGACAGTACAGACAAAGCCACTGAGGGGTGTAAAGTCAAGAAACCCAGAAAAAAAAAACCCTGAGGTTTTTCAAGTGCAGTTAAAGTACACAATGTTCCTGACATGTGACAGAGCTGACATGCCTTAAAGCAGTTAACTAAGCTAAGAGTTTCTGCAATGTGAATGTATGTGCTATAGAATATAGAGAAGTCCATATCTTGACCCAGATCAGTGTTTTCAAGCCCATGCACTGCTCTAGCTTCTCTTTCGTGTTGTAGCAGCAGTTGCGTGTGATATGTTAAATGAAAGCAACTGAAAAAACAGTGAGGGGCAAGTTGAGAAATACTGGGTTATATAAACATCTAAGCGTGAGAAACACAGCCAAAATGTGACTTCTGGGGATGTGTACTATGTGTGTGTGGGATATACTGCATGTGCTATTTACACCACTTATTTACATACATACCTAACACGAACTATGGAAGCTGTTGAATCTGATCTATGAATAAATTCACACTTTAATCACTTCATCTTAATCTAAATCATAAATCCCTTGACCACATCACCGGTCTCAGATTCTTTTCTACAACAGCAGCTCACATGGTAGTTTCAGCTGTTTTTTTTTTTTTATTATTATTTCATTTCTTTATTAGTAATTTATTGTAATATTCCACTATACACTTCTGATTAGATGCTAACTGCATGTCAACGGCTTTGTACTTCGCACGATACAATAAAGTTAAATCTGATTTAATCTAATCTGAAAAATCATACGGTTATGATAATGCACTCGATCAAATATTATTCCTATATTATTATTATTATATAATATTATTATTATTACTTCTATAGCGACTACTAGTTCATTTGAACTTGCACAGCGGGTGCTCTATATATATATATATATACACTAATAAACAACTCTTTATTTAACAAAGAGAAACAAATTCACGCTTGCGTGTTGAACCTTTCCGTAAGCAAACGTTTATATTGCAATTTTGGAGGGAGTCTCCAGTGTCAGAGGATCTC
This sequence comes from Hemibagrus wyckioides, assembly GCF_019097595.1. NCBI lineage: Eukaryota > Metazoa > Chordata > Actinopteri > Siluriformes > Bagridae > Hemibagrus > Hemibagrus wyckioides. The sequence goes on along the minus strand of NC_080715.1, from coordinate 9,047,572 downwards.
TCTGTAAATAGCAGCATGTTTTTTTGTCTTATCTCCGTCGAGAGAAAGTGCTGAAGTGGCTGTTCCATCATTCCTAGCTGCTATAATGTAAGTGATGAAAGTTTTTGTCTCGCTGATGTTTAATAACATAAAATGTAGAAATGCAAAGGGAATTTCTAGAAAAATCCATCTAGAAATAAATAAAGTTAGGGTTGCCGTGGTATTAAAGCTATTAAATACTTCAAGACTTGCTGTTACGGGAAAGCACGTTGGGGTGATAACATCAACTCTGCTACATTTTTGGGCCTCATTACACCACTTCAACATCCTTTTTTAGTCATCACTTCAATTACAAAATAAAGTTACACATAAACCTTTTCCATAAATCAAAGTTTGCTTTTAAACGCAGACTAAACAGGAAATATCTCTCAAGGTTGAGTCAGAGAGCGCCCGCTTTTTAAACTTTTATATGCCTCCACTAGGCCGAATTCTGCAGGAAAATAACATCCACAGCTACAACATCCACTTCAACAACACTCTCACGCAATAACTGGAGTCCTGCAGGTCTACTGTGTAAAAGCTTTAAGCACACTGATGGGAAAAAACATGCCTCAAAACCTTCTTTACCTCACCAAGGACAAAACAGAGGTTGAAAGATTTAACAGATCGAATGCACTGAAAGCCACAAATCACTAAAACTCCTGATGTTTTATTTGATACAGATCTCCGCTTCAGCGGTCATATTAAAGCGACAACAAACTCAGACTTTCAGTTTTATCTCAAAAATATAAAAATCAGCAATTTCATGTTTTTGATTAACTTAATTATATGGAAAGGATTGTCCATGAACAGAAAGGCATAACACATTATACCTAAAATTACTAAAAAAAAATAAAATAAATAAATTAATCAAATCTTGTTTTTTTATGATTGTGAACAAAAACAGACTTAACAATCAGGTCTAAAATATTTAATGTTGACTTTCAAAAAATAAAAATAAACCAGCAATATTCTTGGCCCTTGCTATAAAATGGACATTGCTCAGGTCTGGTTTCTGAACTGATTTTAGAAGTAAAAAGTAAACGTGTCTTTTCTGGAGTCAGACAGAAAAATATAATGATTTAATCAAATCTGAAACAAAAAAATATAATGATTTACATGAAATTACAGGAAATATCTCAAGTTATTTGGAGGAGATTTCTATTTTATATTTCTCCTAAACTGAAGGGGCATACAGGGGGTGGGGGTGGGGTGGCAACTGTCTGTAAACACTAGTGAAATGCTCATATTATGCATTTATGTATTGTAAATGTAATCATTCAAAAAATCATTTATTTCGATTATATTATCAACAGCAACCTGAGCTTTCATATCTACATGGATTTCGCAATATTTAAGTATTTGGCATGTCCTTCTTTTGCTACAGTGAGCTGGCACGGACTCCAGAATTGTCTAAAACCTGATGTACCTGATAACTCGTGTCATATCATCATCTTGAACACGTGCTTTACTTAACAAAGCAGTTCACATTCTTATTAAACTGCATTTAAATAGGAACCTAGAAATAGTGCTGAATGATGTATACTAAATATTAAAGCTATTGTACATTTACTTTATTTCTAGATTTTCTGGTTATTCCCAATTTTAAGGAAAGGTCTCCGACTTTTGCACTATGAAAGGTTTCGGGTGTCCACACAATACCTAGAAAATCTCATTGTTGTGCTCATCTCCTGAACCTAACAGAATGTGAAGACATTTGTCCAGTCAGCTTGAGGATTGGTTTCAAAGCGCTGCTGTTTATAAATTAACATGTGACCTTGGACCTTCTCTAGAAGTACATTCTCTATATCTATATGGTGGATCTCACATCTGTACCGTCCACACAATCTCTACAGGAATAACTGGATGTCAGATACGGACAGACTTTGACCATTTCCATACGAGGAGTGACAACATTTTGGTTAACTCGTGGACTTCTTTTGCAACTCCTAAATGAATCTTTTCTTTTCGATTCTTCTTCCCTCTGGTCGTGTATAAAGCACTGCGTTTATTATTGTGTAAGACGCTGTGTTACATAAACTTGCTCGAGTTCAGGACTCACCATGTCATAGTCACAACCGTGTCATGCACGCGCGCTTCCTGTAATATCCCATGCCCGGGCGTCACATTTCCACGCGCCTGCTCGTGTCAAGGTGCGACTTGAAAGCGTAGAGATTCACGCATTGTCTCCGCGTCGCGTTCTTGTGCGGTTCTCCTCGAGCGAACGCGTTTATCTAATCCGACGCACGCGACACTCTGGGGACAGGCGCGCTCTCGGAGCACGGAAGTAGCACTTCCTGGATACAGGATTAATCGTAAGGCATGGCCGCAGAGGAGTGTTGCAGTTTGTTGTAGTTGTTCTACCAGTTCGTCTTCTACCCTTTGCAACCTACACACTTTCTATTACGCGCCCGCGCGCGCCGACCAGAATGTCATTACCACGTTTGCTTATAGATGAAAGTTTATTTCAGTTGTTTGTCTGAAATGCACTCACTGGATCCTTCTGCTGAGAAAGAAAACAGCAGCTCTGACACAGGTGGCACTTCAAAACTAAGGATTATTTCATTGTCTCTAATAATCTTATTAATAATGACGTTAAAAATGTAGATTTGACAGTCAGGTGCTGGCAACCTGGGTTGCCAAATATACAGTAAAGTACACTTTAAAAAAAAAAAGGGGGTTCTTTGGTGTTCTGTATAGACGCTTGGGTTTCTGTACTTGACCAATAGAAAACGGTGACATGAGAACCTTTGGAGATTTCAGATTAAAACCTTTCTATAATTGAAATAATGAATAAGGATAAAATCAATTCCATTACTTTTTTTTTGTTTGTTTTTTTTATTTTGGAATTTTTACTCTGTGTTTCGCTGCAAGATGTTTATAAATGACTTAAGTTCATTCTTATTACATTTGTGAAATAATTACTAATGAAATGCTAGAAACACTTCAGTAAGTGGGTGGAGTAGTGTTATCAACCCTAGAAACAATCTTTATGACATATTGTAGTTTTTGTTTAAATAAATTTATACTGTGTTTGAGTTAGTTGTATTATCTAAATGTTTAGATAACAACAACAACAACAATAATAATAATAATAATAATAATAATAATAATATACCCCTTAAAGGTTCTAAAACATCCATCTAACTTGGATTAAAAAATAAACCCTTTAGTTTCTGGGACTCAGACTGTCTCAGTGTTTAAGTCCAGACTGAAAACACCTTTATTTAGTTACATGAATGAATTCTTATGTAAAGGAGCAGATCTGGAAGGTTATTTGGAATACAGTGTTTAGTGATTGGGATGTTTGGATGCTGTCACATCCTCCGTTCCTATGAGTCCTCTGCTGCTATGAGTCCCTGCCTGCACTTTGCATATAATGTGCATTGTCATTAACCATTACATGATCTCATACATACTCTCTCTCTCTCTCTCTCTCTCTCTCTCTATCTCCCTCTCTCTCTCTCTCTCTCTCTCTCTCTCAGGTTGGAGTCTCAACACTTGATGCTCACTGCCCCTGAGGATGGACCCACATAGACAGCCTGGAGACCCATGGGACTGCTGTGGATAGAAACGCTTGAAGACCGTGGCACTGACTTTAAACTGCTGTTTAAAGGAAGGAAGGAATTAGTGTAAAATCTATTCAGAAATTGCATTGATTTGTAAATGGCTCAAAAGCTCCTGGTTGCACAAGCCTACCTGACTATATACAGATGTAGTAAGGACATTATTTATAATCACACGCTCTGATATCACCCTGATAAGGATGAGGTTCCCATTTTGAGTTTGAGTTTCTCTTATGGTTTCTTTCTCATATCATCTCAGGGATTTTTTCTGATGTTCCCTGGTTTTTGTGGTGCATTGTGGGATTTGTTTTAGGGAGCAGCTTTTCAATTCACTGGAAGGATTCAGTGATTGAGATGCAGCCCTTAAAATAGCTGACTCCCTGATCACTGCCCTGACTATTGAACTAGGGCACTGATTGACGCGCATTCAGTACGACTATTCTGCAATTGCAGTGCAACGACCTCAAAATGGCTTTAAATGTAAGGATTTATATGGAAACAAGAACAACTGGACCAACATCATTCATAAGTAAAAATGTATAGAATAACATGTAGTAGAGGCTGGGGCTGATTTCTATGTGGATCAGACTGTAGATTCGTGCGGCCTACCAGTGAGAGTCATGTCAGGTGATTAAACCGAGTGAAACATTATATAAGTCTGGCTAAATTAGTATTATTGCCTTTACAAACAAACAAATACATAGATAAATAAACATCCTCTTGCTGGTTCATTAGCTCAGGGACTCTGCATACAATTTAGCTAAAAAAACTCTTTTAGAGGAGGTTAATACAGCATGAAAGAAATGAATGAAAAAGAGTAATTCAAGTGCTTGGTGAAGTGGAAGGTCTGCAGACTGTAGGTTTGTCTGCATTTGAAGGCATCCAGGGACAGAAGATTGAATATTATTCTTGGCAATGAATGCAAAGATGCACATAAAATACAGAAATGAGTTGCATCACTACATTAATCATTGTTTTTTCAAAATACCTTTAGAGAAGAAACTAGAAGTAAAAAAACATTGTCCAGAAACCTTAAGCTCTGTGTGGTTTGAACAAAAGAGATGACTAACAGCAAGCACAGATTTTCTGTTTGCCTTGCTTCAATAGACAAAAAAACCCCAACAATACAGCAAGCAGCAATAGTGCTGTGTCTTTCATTGATTGTGTTTCTCCAGTATTTTATGTGGACTTTATATGACTATTATGTGCTCAGCCTTGATGGTTTCAAAACAGTCAGTCACTAGTATACTGGATACAATACATTTTCACATCCCTTATAAAATTGTGGCCATCTGTGATTCACAAAAAAAAAAAAAAACCTTGATAAATCATGTCAGAGCTTTTTCCACATTTTTCTGTGATATAGCAGTCAACAAAAACAAAATGCAAGTAGATTTTTTGAGGGGAAAAAAGAAAAAGGATTTTTATCAGTCCCATTTGCTATTGTGGCCAGCCAGTACAGCTATTTTAGAAAGTAATTACATTTGTGCCTTTTCTGACAGAAGCACAAAGATAAAATCCAAGCACAGCAACCATCACATACAAACTGTGAGATTTCTTCTTGCTGGACTGTGCTTAATCTTACACCATGCAAATTATAGTTTCTCAGTGTCTCAGCTTGTGTCAATAACTATAAACACTAGGTTCTTGAATAATCAACATTGTCATTATATCTGTGTTGCCCAGCAGCCAGCAGATGGAATTAGCCAGTTGGCTAATTAAAATTACAGCATTGTGGCATTTTCTACTGTTTATTTTCTCTGTAACTAAATCTACCTAAAGTGAAAAAGTTAAATCTATTTGTATTTTGTGTTTTTGTGTGCATACATACACATATTTATATATACAGCTCTGGAAAAAAAAATAAGAGACCACTGCCCAATCTCCAGATGTGAACCCTATTGAAAACCTCTGGAATGTCATCAAGAGGAAGATGGATGGTCACAAACCATCAAGCAAAGTTGAACTGTTTGCTTTTTAGCAAAAAGAGTGGTATAAAGTTCCCCAACAGCAATGTGAAAGACTGGTGGAGATCATGGAGCCAAAACACATGCAGATCGGGGTTATTCCACCAAATACTGATTTCTTAATATTATTTAGCCAAAACATTAACACAATTTGTTTACAATTTGTATTAATGTCTAAACCGTTGGCAACAAAAGTGAATACATCCCTAAGTGCAAATGTCCAAATTGAGCCCAAAGTGTCAATATTTTGTGTGGCCACCATTATTTTCCAGCACTGCCTTAACCCTCTTGGGCATGGAGTTCACCAGAGCTTCACAGGTTGCCACTGGAGTCCTCTTCCACTCCTCCATGATGACATCACAGAGCTGGTGGATGTTAGAGACCTTGCGCTCCCCCACCTTCCATTTGAGGATGCCCCACAGATGCTCAATAGGGTTTAGGTCTGGAGACATGCTTGGCCAGTCCATCACCTTTACCCTCAGCTTCTTTAGCAAGGCAGTGGTCGTCTTGGAGGTGTGTTTGGGGTCGTTATCATGTTGGAATACTGCCCTGCGGCCCAGTCTCCGAAGGGAGGGGATCATGCTCTGCTTCAGTATGTCACAGTACATGTTGGCATTCATGGTTCCTCAATGAACTGTAGCTCCCCAGTGCTGGCATTCCCACCACCATGCTTGACTGTAGGCAAGACACACTTGTCTTTGTACTCCTCACCTGGTTGCTGCCACACACGCTTGTCAACATCTGAACCAAATAAATTTATCTGGGTCTCATCAGACCACAGGACACGGTTCCAGTAATCCATGTCCTTAGTCTGCTTGTCTTCAGCAAACTGTATTTGGGCTTTCTTGTGCATCATCTTTAGTAGAGGCTTCCTTCTGGGACGACAGCCATGCAGACCAATTTGATGCAGTGTGCGGCGTATGGTCTGAGCACTGACAGGCTGACCCCCCACCCCTTCAACCTCTGCAGCAAAGACAACCTCCGGATATGACGCTGAGCACGTGCACTCAACTCCTTTGGTGGACCATGGCGAGGCCTGTTCTGAGTGGAACCTGTCCTGTAAAACCACTGTATGGTCTTGCCCATCGTGCTGCAGCTCAGTTTCAGGGTCTTGGCAATCTTCTTATAGCCTAGGCCATCTTTATGTAGAGCAAGAGTTCTTTTTTTCAGATCCTCAGAGAGTCCTTTGCCATGAGGTGCCATGTTGAACTTCCAGTGACCAGTATGAGAGAGTGTGAGAGCAATAACACCAAATTTAACACACCTGCTTCCCATTCACACCTGAGACCTTGTAACACTAACAAGTCACATGACACTGGGGAGGGTAAATGGCTAATTGGGCCCAATTTGGACATTTCCACTTAGGGGTGTACTCACTTTTGTTGCCAATGGTTTAGACATTAATGGCTGTGTGTTTTGAGGGGACAGCAAATTTACACAGTTATACAGTACAGGCTGTACACTAACTACTTTACATTGTAGCAGAGTGTCATTTCTTCAGTGTTGTCACATGAAAAGATCAAATATTTACAAAAATGTGAGGGGTGTACTTACTTTTGTGAGATACTGTATGTATATATATATATATATATATATATATATACAGTGAGGGAAAAAATTATTTGATCCCCTGCTGATTTTGTACGTTTGCCCACTGACAAAGAAATGATCAGTCTGTAATTTTAATGGTAGGTTTATCTGAACAGTGAGAGACAGAATAACAACAAAAAAATCCAGAAAAACACATTTTTAAAAGTTATACATTGATTTGCATTTTATTGAGTGAAATAAGTATTTGACCCCTTTGCAAAACATGACTTGAATTCCGACGTAAGTTGAGGACCTGCTGTATACAGCAGGTCCTCAACTTATGTCGGAATTCCGTTCCAACTGCGCGACATAACGCGATTTTTGCCGTAATTCCATGGTCTTTCCTGATGTTTATTTCTTTCTACATTGTAAAACAATGCTGAAGGCAGCCGAAATACACAATAATGTCCTTTAAACAGTTGATATTGAGATATGTCTGCTACTGATGCTCTGTAAAGCCTTCATAACGGCTCTAATCTGAGGTGCTGTTAATTGGTGATTTCTGAGGCTGGTAACTCTAAATGAACTTCTTCTCTGCAGCAGTTTTGGTCTTGCTTTACTGGGATGGTCTTCATGTGAGCCAGTTTCATCATGGTGCTTGATGGGTTTTGCAAATGCACTTGACAATACTGTTGCTCCAGAACACCTGACCTTCCTATGTATATATATATATATATATATATATATATATATATATATATATATATATATATATATATATATATATATATTAAATGTAAGTTGCTGTGGATAAGGGTGTCTGCTTAATACTGTAAATGTTGAACCCTGATCATCTCTGGCCTCTTTTCTTTAGTTTTCATGCATACTGATGAAGCAGATTCTGAAATTCAATCCATATCCATTCTCACACTTTTTATTCAAAAGGTCAGACTTAAGGCATCAGGTGTGGAATTAGTAAGCAGGAAGACCAGAAAGTGTACTAGAACCAATTTGTACAAAACTTGTACATTTATTTAAAACAAAAAAACGTTTCACAGTATTGAAGATATGCTGTGGTTCATTTGTCAGTTTTATTTGTCTGTAAGCAAACAAGAATAGAGTGTGGAAGCACTCTGTGATAGATACTACTGAATATGAAACAATTTCCACCCACATGTTGCTGGATAAACTGCTTTATTTGGTGATTGATTCAGGTATTTATAAGTCACCTGTTTATCACAAGAAAATAACAGCATCCAAGAAAAAAATAACAAAATATAAAGATAATAGTATGACATTTTAAACTATACACTATATGGCCAAACATTTCTGAACACCTGACCATCACATCCATGTGGTTCTTTTAGCCACAAGTTTGGAAGGACACACTTGTGCAGGTGATTTGAGTAGCAGTTTGTGATTTGGGTAGCAGTCATGGGCGGGGGCCTCAACGACCCAAACCCTGGTTAAAGAATCTGGCTCTTGGGACATGGAATGTCACCTCACTGGGGGGGAAGGAGCCTGAGCTGGTGGGGGAGGATGAGCGGTACCGGCTAGAGATAGTCGGGCTCGCCTCCACGCACAGCCTGGGCTCTGGAGCCCAACTCCTTGAGAGAGGTTGGACCCTCTAGAACTCTGGAGTTCCTCATGGTAAGAGGCGGCGGGCTAGGGTGGGCTTGCGTATAGCCTCCCAGCTCAACCGCCATGTGTTGGAGTTTTCCCCAGTAAACGAGAGGGTGGTTTCCCTGCGCCTTCGGGTTGGTGTCTCACTGTTGTTTCGGCTTATGGGCCAAACAGCGGTGTGGAGTATCCGACCTTCTTGGAGACCCTACGAGGGGTGCTGGAAGGCGCCCCGACTGGGGACTCCTTAGTTGTACTGGGGGACTTCAACGCCAATGTGGGCAAGGACTGTTACCTGGAGGGGCGTGATTGGGAGGAACAGCCCCCCTGATCTGAACTCGAGTGGTGCTCTGTTATTGGACTTCTGTGCTAGCCACGGTCCATAATGAACACCATGTTCAAGAATAAGGGTGCCCATCAGTACACGTGGTACCAGGACACCCTAGGCCGGAGGTCGATGATCGCAGATGATGTTGCCCTGTTGGCTCCTTCAAGCCAGGACTTACAGCATGCACTGGGGTGGTTTGCAGCCGAGTGCGAAGCGGCTGGGATGAGGATCAGCACCTCCAAATCCATGGCCATGGTTCTCGACCGGAAAAAGGTGGTTTGTCCACTCCAGTTTGGAGGGGTGTTCCTCCCTCAAGTGGAGGAGTTTAAGTATCTCGGGATTTTGTTTACGAGTGAGAGAAGGACGGAGCGTAAGCTCGACAGACGGATTGGTGCAGCGGCAGCAGTAATGCAGTCTATGTACCGGTCTGTTGTGGTAAAGAAGGAGCTGAGCCGAAAGGCGAAGCTCTCGATTTACCAGTCAATCTACGTTCCTACTCTCACTCATGGTCATGAGCTTTGGGTCATGACTGAAAGGACAAGATCCCGGACACAGGCGGCCGAAATGAATTTCCTTCGTAAGGTGGCTTGGCATTCCCTTAGAGATAGGGTAAGGAACTCTGTCACCCAGGAGGAGCTTGGAGTAGAGACGCTCCTCCTCCACATCGAAAGGGGCCAGTTGAGGTGGCTCGGGCATCTGTTATCGATGCCTCCTGGACGTCTCCCAGGGGAGGTGTTCCAGGCATGCCCCACCGGGAAGAGACCCCGGGGAAGACCCATGCTGGAGGGACTATGTCTCTCGGCTGACCCCCTCTTCCCCTGGAAGAGTTGGAGGAAGTATCTAGTTAGAGGGAAGTCTGGGCATCCCTGCTTAGACTGCTGCCCCCGCGACCCAACTCCGGATAAGCGGGAGACAATGACATAACACATTTGTGTAGGATATCTTTGTATTATGTCGCATTACTTGAACTAAGAGGCTCAAACCACTTCCACCATGACAATGCCCTTGTGCACAAAGCACAGTAGATGAATACATGGTTTTAGCAATAGCAAGAATGGAGAGGGAAAACTCAAGTGTCCTGCACAGAGCCCTGACCTCAACCTTTTTGAAAAACCTTTGGGATGAACTGAAATGCAGACTGCACTCCAGCCCTCCTCACTTGACATCAGTGCTTGACCTTACTAATGGTCTTGTGTATATAGTGGAAAGTCTTCACAGAAATAGTGAAGCTTATTATAAAAAAGGGAATTAAATCTATAAATCTAAACAAATGTGGAAGTGATGGTCAAATGTCCATAAATATTTGGCTATATAGCATAACTCTTTCTCGATGATCACTAATCAGTGTGTTCATTCTCTTGATGGTCATCGCTCTTGTGTGAAGCCTCCTCCATCTGCTCGATTATCTCAGAGAGCAGTGAGGTGGCGGCTCTGCTCGCAGGAGAAAGAGGCCGAGGGCTTGTGGAAGAGCTGTCAGTGTCATGGATGAGGGTACGTGGAGCAGTCAAGTGCCTCCTTTGACTCTGTTTCACTGAAAAAGATAGAGAGAGTGGTTATGAAAAATAAATTGAGAGAGAAAAATTACAGATAATATCTAGGCTGATGTTTGCAGAGGATGATCATGGCAATATATTCAGAGAGTAACTTCCAGTATACATCCCTCGCATGCCCTACCACAAAAACTGTGGATTTTTATTACTTATTAATATTTACACAGTAGAACTTCCTAGCCTTTCTCCACACCATCTAAATTAGATATCTGGCACACACTCAAATGTTTCACTGCTAAGAGTTATGTGGGTGAAGTGAAAACTAGCATCTCCAAGTCAGAGGTCATAGTTCTCTTTGGGAAAAGAGTAGGATGCTTCCTTCAGGTCACAGGAGTTTAGGCAACTTGGGATCTTGTTCTTGAACTGATCGGATCAACTATAGCAATATAACTGCTGTAATGTGCTTGAGAAGAAGGAGCTTGGTTTGTGAAGAGATCTCATCATCAACTATCGTCACATGCTGTAGGTGATGAACATAATAATAAGGCCAAAAGTACTGGCACTGGATATGAGGTTCCTCAGCAGGCTGGCTCAAGTGGTTAAGGGTCTGGATTGTTGATTGGAAGGTTGGGGTTGAAGCCACAGCACCACTAAGCTGCCACTGTTGAGCAATTGAACAAGGCCCTTATAACCCTGCCTGCTCCAGGAGTGTTGTATCATAGCTGCCCCTGCGCTCTGACCACAACCTCCTAAGCTATGTATGTGTGGTCATAATAAAAGCATTCTTTTAAATTTAGATTTTAAATTGAGAGGAACAACATATGGTAGTTTGGGCACCCTACAAAAATGGCAATACTACAAATCAGGCCCAGGAACTGCTCGAGAGATTATAGCTAACAGATAGAAAATCTTGAGATCCCTCAGAAGGAGTTGAATCTTGAGGCTGGGGATAGCAATGTCTGGACTGACCTTCTTATCTCCCACCAGGAAAAGTGAAAGGAACGGAAATCAAGTTTGCTGTCTAGTGCACACCTTGATTGAAGGGTACTGTACAGCTTTACCCATAATCCCTTGTGTATAGTGCTGCACTTGTGTTTGTCTTAGACACTACTGCACTTTATGTAGTCATGTTTTAGGGTTACTATGTTCTATGTTTTGTGTTGCACTATTGTCTTGAAGTCAATTATTTTTTCCATTGTACATACTATATGCCCATATTCAACCACCTGATGCGAACTCCATATCTGTCTTTGTTGAATGTGGCTAACACTTGAAATTTTAACCTACAATATGCTCAGAATAACAGATAAAAATAATAAAAGACAGATTTTTAATCAGAGGTAATATTATGTGGTAACTGTATGATTAGAAAAGCTGGTAGGTCAAGGATTAAAGAGACATTATAAGATATTTGATGATCAATAGGTATCAAATCAGTGAGATGGAAACGTGTGGTTTAGTGTGTTAATTACACAGCCGAGACTGATTAGATCGTAATTGGTGACTATGAGCAAGCGTGACATTTTCCATGGAAACAGAATGCTAAAACATAAAAACCTCCACAATCATACTCATAATTGTGACTCACGTCTGTGGTAATGCCATCGCAATTATCCAACTCTGCTGTGAATTTCTAGTTTGCCTGATAACACAGTTCATGGCTGGGAATGCTGGACTGTTAGGCAGCAGACTGTTTTGGCAAAATGGAAACTAAATTGCGACCTTTAGTGGTTTAACTGAACTCGGGGTCATTAAAATACTTCAAAATAGTTGTTATTGATAACAGTTTAAATAGGCTACACGTCACTTTTTATCTGTATGTGGGAGTTCAGGTGCATCTGAGGCGTGTTTTAGTATAGCATCAGGTCACTAACAAAAACGGCTGAACAAAGCGTCCCTGTTAGGGCCACTCTTGTTCTTTATTTAAATCCTCACTGACAGAACAATCTAGTCAGGTCATGACGGTTTTATTGTTTTAACCATTTAAACCTTCCTCCAGGACCCTGGTGTTATAAAAACGCAGAACTACAGGAAACAGCAAAGAACTAACTACACTACATAGACCTACAGAGTACTACATAAAGTGCATGGGTGCAAGACAATACAGCACAATAACTGACAAGGGACAGTGCAGCGCAGACCAGTACACAGTTTTGTACTGAATAAAGTGCAAGGGGGTAATTCAGTATAGAAAAATGCAGCAGAAATGGGGGCGTGCAATGATGTACAGTTGATTATGAGTGTGTGTGTGTCACTCCAGTCTCTGGGTATTGACGAGTTCAATGGCTTGAAGGGAGAACCTGTTACACAGTCTGCTTGTGAGGGCCTGAATGCTTCAGTACCGTTTTGCCAGACAGCAGGAGGGTGAAGAGTGTGTGTGAGGAGTGTGTAGAGTTATCCACCGTGCTGATGGCTTTGTGGATGCAATGTGTGATGATTAGCTGATTAGATGTGATTGATCATGTGTAAGTGTTGAAAGTG
>NC_080715.1:8682072-8704572 GCF_019097595.1 Hemibagrus wyckioides | reverse complement strand
GATGCATTGGATTCATGCTTGTTTAATAAATAACAAATAAATGAGTTCACATAAATGAGCAAAAAATGCAAGTGAAGTGAATTATATTTAATGAAATTTAATGAACACTGTGTAATGGTTACTGAATTTAATACTTTATTATTTAGAACACCTCAATACAAGTGTAGCTTATGACAGATTAATGCTGAAGTAAAATATCAGCAGGTTTTCCTTGAGTCTTGGTATTTTAATGGATGTGTATAAACACACAATGTATTTTAAAGCAGTGTCCATTTTGCTAATTTACAGTACCATGGAGCTTGTAAGCATTTTATTACATTTTAATGCAGCAATGGAAATGTCACAGGGGGGCAAACGAAATCGTATAAAGTAGACCCAATTGCAGGAACTTGGTGCTTTATTAAGTAAAATAAAACTTAGATAACCAAGATAAACTGAACATAAACAGGGATCAAAAAGGCGTCACTATACTACACATTAAAAGGCATCAAACACATTGTGAAGTCTTAGCAGAGACTGTATTGCCGAAAGTTTTGGGACACCCCTCCAATTCATTGAATTCAGGTGTTGTTTTTCAGGGGTTGAGTTCGGCCCCTTAGATCCAGTGAAAGGAACTCTTAATTCTTCTGCTTCATACCAAGACATTTTGGACAATTTCACACTCCTAACTTTGTGAGAACAGTTTGGGGATGTCCCCTTCCTGTTCCAACATGACTGAACACCAGTGCACAAAGCAAGGTCCATAAAGACATGGATGATGAGTTTGGTGTGGAGGAACTTGACTTGGAAGGAATTCAAGCCTTTATGGTATCCAGGTAAGATACAAAGAGCTTTAAGCTAAGTTTGAGTTAATGGAAAGTGTTTGATTCTTGCTAGAAATCCTGGTGGTCCAGCAGCAGGATCCCGTGCTCTCATTACCACGGCCTGGGCAGGAAGCTAACCCAGCCACTGAAGAGTTAACTCTCAGTGCTGGTCCCAAGCCTGGATAAAATGGGAGGGTTGTATCCGAAAGAGCGTCTGGCATAAAACGTGTGTTAAATCGAAATATGTGGACCAAATGATCTGCTGTGACGACTCCACAACAGGGAGCAACCAGAAAGATCAACCAATCATGCTAGAAATTACAAACAATAAACTTTTAGTAAAAACCCTGAACAACTCTGTGTTTATACTCCAAATATCCCTCTGTATGAAATATTCCTAAATCCACTCGGTTTCAAACACACCCCGGCCGCTCAGCAACCCGAGTGCAATTCTGATTAACTTCATCTCATGCAACAAGATCTCAGTCTTCACTACGCTCTAAAAAAATCTCCTCACTCTTTTCTCCATCACAAGCACCTTCACATCCTCCCATCGATCTCCCTCGCTGAACACATCAGAAAGACGGCCGTAATGCTGGACTTAAAGCTCCTTCACGCTGACATAAGCAGAAATCCGGGGGCTCATCAATCCCAGCACGGATGAAGAAGAAAGCACTCAGACTCAGCGAGCTCAGCTTATACAGTTAGAAATGAAGATCGACTGACCAGCAGTTCCTAAAACTAACCTGAACAGAATACCAAGGGTTTCAGTTTCTCCAGATTATTTTGTCTGTCTGGAGTCTTTACTTTACTTTATACTTATTCATGCTTTATTCAGTTGGACACTGAACAGTAGGAAACTTAGCACGAGATTTGTGTGTGTGTGTGTGTGTAGGGGTGTGCTAATGCCTGTGTTTTGTCTTTGGATTAACCTTTTGACCTGCCTTACCTATTTTGGATGTTTGGATGGATTTTGTTTGCCGCTATTTGTTTTAAACGTCTTGCATCATCCCCTGAGACTCCACTGATACACAGGGTTACAAGCTAAGTCTTAATAAAATGTCAGAAAACACACGAAACATGTCCATAACAGGCGTCTATATGCTATAATTCCAGGTCCATCAAAATTACAAGTTTATTTAAGATATAATGAGCTATAATTTGTTCTTTGAACTAGCTGCTATACAAGATTGACATAAATGTGGACTAAAAACACCCATATATTATAATTCCCATCTAAAAAGAAAATTCTAAAATCATGTCAGAGTTAGCACTAAGAAATGCTTATACTCGCTTTGCAGGTTTGTAAACTGTAATAGTTGTGTTATGAACTGAAATGAAAGTTTAGTTATGTCATCTGTAACATATCTACATTTCATTTAATGTATTATTTTCTCTGCGTTCTCTCGGCTTTAGGACAGTGTGGTTACTAATGATATTGTTGACTAGTAAATCAGCTAATTCTCCACCATTAGCAAGACCGGTTATTAGCCAGCTACAAAGAGGAAACAAAAAGCAACATAACATTCTCTTTCTAATAACTTTCTCCTCTTAAGCAGTATCTTTGACTGTAAATGGGCCTAAATGACACATTCACCCACTGCTTTTCAGACGCTGCTATTTGTTAGCAAGAGGTCCTTTAACAAACACGGACATTTGGGTTCCATCTCAATTTATAGCCAGAGACATTTTGGGAAATGGCAATTTAAAAAAATATACGGAAAACAATGCATATCACTGCACCAGACTGACCAGGCCAATCTGAAAAACCAGAAGTGGCTAAACATAGGGCGTACGCTCACCCACACAAAATGAGCAGTAAACCCACCGCAAAAGAATGACATCAGCAGGCGCAGAGGCGGCCGAGACTGTGGTCAGCCTTCTGAGGCGACGTGAGGATAAGTGCTGCTACGGGCCTCTGAAACATCTCAAACATCCTTTCGCTAAAACCTCAAATGACAGGGCATGCAAGGTCAGGACGGTTCCTCACTCCTTTAAATGTATTCCCTTCACCTTTTACAATGCGATGAGTCACATTGCAGGACTGTTATGCAATTCCAAGCTCGCCACGTTTTATGTTTACTGACCATGGTGAGGCATGGCACTTTCTGGGAAAAAAGCTGCAGTAAAAGTGAGGCACTTTTTTAAAATAATGACTGGATAAGCATACCTAACAGAAATGATAAAAACTGCTGGAGAAGTCGGCTTAATATAAAAGTTTATCTGTATACAATACAGTGTGAAAGTCTTATTTATTTATTTATTTATTTAAATGCAATATTAGATTAAATCTGCCAAAAATGCAAATCTACTTAATACACGTTATCACTACAGGATAGTGGATAAATTAATTGTTTTGTTAAATATATAAAAATGAATTTTAAAAAATAATTGAAAGCAAAATAAATAAATAAATAAATATATTTTCTACTTAAAAAAATAAAAGTAGAAACTTATATAATAAAAGGACAACAACAATAATAATGATAATAATAATTAATATTATAAGAGGTAATAACAACTAACATAAAATAATACACAACTTGGTTTAAAAAAAAATTGAAATTTAGAAACATTTAGTAAAACCCCTATAGTATTTAGTTATATATATTTACGTCATTTGCTCAGTATTGTATACTGCTCTGTTATATAAATCACAGGCTAAAAACTGTCATGGAGCAGAGGTTACACTACTAGCCTCAGAAATCCAAGCTATAAATATCTCTTTATCTAAGTGTAAAATGCTAGATAAAGAATGTGCCAAAATGTCTTATCTAATCTCCATGTTAAAACATCAGAAACACTTCTTCTTGGCTGTCAAAGTAATGATACTGTTTCCCTCCAAGGCCATTTCAATCTAACCTTTAACCTCATCACAGCCTCGCCTCCCCTGGCAATGAAAATCCATCAGATAGAATGCACTGAAGGGGGAAAAAATAAAGATTACTAGCTTTTAGTCATAGGTGATAAAAGTATATAATGAAAATGATTCATTTATGAACATAATAAATGCAATATTTTATGATAGTATATGCAAATGTAGTTCTTTATATCAGCATTAATAAAACTCTAAATTATTGCACTTTTTTGGCTGTAAACCTAAGGAATAGGGGCAAAGAGTAGCTAATGCTAGATCATTAAAATAACTTATACCCTGGCTAATGTCTGGGCAAAAATTAGCTAATGCTAGAGCATTATACTAAGTAAGTAACCTTTATTTGTCACATATACATTACTGCACAGTGAAATTCTTTCTTCACATATCCCATCCTTGGGGGTTGGGGTCAAAGCGCAGGGTCAGCCATGATGCAGTGACCATGAAGCAGGGGGGGTTGAGGGGCCTTGCTCAAGGGCCCAACGGTGGCAGCTTGGAAGTGCTAGGGCTTGAACCCCAAATCTTCTGGTCAACAACCCAGAGTCTACATAAACAGTGTAGGTTAGTTTGTTTAGATTTTGGGAAATCGAGCCAACTAAAGGCAAAAGAATGAATAACTGTGAGAAAATATTCCCCCAACACATTTCTAGCTGAAACCATTTGTGAACTAATGTATCTGAGACTGAGGAACATTTCTATTTCTTTACTTTTACTTTTTTGTTTCTTTGTGTGTTCCTGTATTTTCATGAGCATGAATGTTTAGGCCTCTCCCATTTTAAAGCCAAATACAGGTATCTGGGTCATTATAAAGACAGAGGTACAAATCAAGATTGTGGCATTTCATTTTTTTTTTTGTTACACTCCTTGGTTTGCATTTGCCAGTTCATTTTACTGTACTTATTTTATTTGACATTTAATTTCCACCACCGTCCAGAGCCCCAGAGCCTGAACTCTCCCCATCTACCACACTCAACAAACCCCACGTATAAATTCCCTTCCTTGTAGCCAAGCCCAGATTTTTAGATTATCACTCAGAGTTATGCTTGAAAATGTTTCATCAGATCTTTGCTAACCCAGTGGGATTAACCCTTTCTTCCTGGAGAGCCAAAAATATTTCCACAAGGAATCATTTAGCCTCTTTCTGGACGTCTCCTAGCAACCACCCCACCGTTGAGCCCAAGTGCCCTGGTAAGGAAAACCTGCTGAATAGTGCTCCAGCCTGCAATGTTAATGCAGAAAACCATTCACCGGAGGTAAAGGAGCCTTTTCAAAACTCTTTCAGTTGACTCACATACTTCATTAAGACGTTCTTTCAATACACTGCTCAATGTCTTAATTAGGAGAGAGTGTGTGTGTGTGTGTGTTTTATTTAATTTCTTAAGATAAGCTATGTAATTTCCTGTGTCTGGGAGTGAAAAAAAGTTCAAGATGTAACTGACAAACATAATTGAAGAATATATTTTTTTGTTTATTATTCAGAGTAATGCAGAAGGGATACTGGTGGCTCAGAGGTAGGGTTCTCACCTACCACGCGGAATGCCTGGATTCAATTCCCAGCCAATGCCCAAACCCCAGCCACTGGATGCAGTGCCGGTCCCCAGCCCAGATAAAAATGGGAGGGTTGTGTCAGGAGGGGCATCCGGAGCAACCAAGTTGTTGTGCGGACCAGTCGGTCCACGGTGGCGACCCCTCACACATGTAGGGAGCAGCCAAAAGATCAACAACATTCAGAGTAATGCAGAAAGATATCCAGGTTTGGTGACATGGGTTCAAAAATATATGGCTTTTGGCATGGTTCAGTTCTACTTAGCACATCAATTAACCAAAAAAATTTGGAAACTATCACTAATCGAACTATAGATGGAGGAATATGAGGGACTGAACGCAAACATAAGAAATTCAATCTCATGGCTTTTCTCTGAAAGAATCCTCAGCATGACTCTGCTCAGCACTGCAGGTTGTCTTGTGTACATCACTGCGTGAGAAGAGAAATTTACAACTAATTTCTGACCTGTGAAGATAAAAGCTTGCCTAATTCAATAAAGTGGGCAGATTCACTGTGAAGTTCCTGAAAAAAACACTATTATGCAATCAAGTTGCAATTAACATCAGCTTCACAAAGCCATGCTCATATTCAGTCAGTAATTAACACAAAGCTGCAGCTGCTTTAACCTGCATAGCACCTCTTCTCTTCGCGCCCCCTTTCCCGTCTTACTAAGGGGAAAGGATAAAAGCTGATCATTTCCAATTTAAAACCTCGTGTGAAAACAACGAGTCCATTTCGCCATTTACTGCTGTTTTGCTCCGGAGTTAGCTTATCTGAAAAGGCGCAGCCTATGCCACAGTTGGCTTGCTAATATAATGGAATCGTTACCTCTGAATAATTAAACATGTTTTCAATTGTGCTCTTGTGTGTGCTACTAGATTTTCATTTGTGCTTTGTACTTTTTTAGCATGCCAACACCTGAAACAGTAAGCATAGTCATACTGTTTCGCTTTGTAGCTCATCAAACATTAACATTATTTAAACTTCTGCAAAACACAGCAACAAACTAACAAACCATATTCTCTATTTTGTATACCATGAAATACTAACAGTCAGACCCCGGAATGTTCCATTAACTATTGATATTGTCAAATGAATTGAATATGAAACACCAAAATTCTCCTTTTCACCACCAACATTCTCTAATTTAGGCCAAAAACAATAGTACTAGCCATAATGCACCACTGTTCCCCATTGACACTGTATTAACCATTCTCTACTCTACTAATATTCACCAATAAATACCATCATTCTCCTTAAATCATCAATCAGTACCAATATTCACCAATAAATACCATCATTCTCCTTAAATCATCAATCAGTACCAATATTCACCAATAAATACCATCATTCTCCTTAAATCATCAATCAGTACCAATATTCACCAATAAATACCATCATTCTCCTTAAATCATCAATCAGTACCAATATTCACCAATAAATACCATCATTCTCCTTAAATCATCAATCAGTACCAATATTCACCAATAAATACCATCATTCTCCTTAAATCATCAATCAGTACCAATATTCACCAATAAATACCATCATTCTCCTTAAATCATCAATCAATACCAATATTCACCAATAAATACCATCATTCTCCTCTAATCATCAATCAGTACCAATATTCACCAATAAATACCATCATTCTCCTTAAATCATCAATCAGTACCAATATTCACCAATAAATACCATCATTCTCCTTAAATCATCAATCAGTACCAATATTCACCAATAAATACCATCATTCTCCTTAAATCATCAATCAGTACCAATATTCACCAATAAATACCATCATTCTCCTTAAATCATCAATCAATACCAATATTCACCAATAAATACCATCATTCTCCTTAAATCATCAATCAGTACCAATATTCACCAATAAATACCATCATTCTCCTCTAATCATCAATCAGTACCAATATTCACCAATAAATACCATCATTCTCCTTAAATCATCAATCAGTACCAATATTCACCAATAAATACCATCATTCTCCTTAAATCATCAATCAGTACCAATATTCACCAATAAATACCATCATTCTCCTCTAATCATCAATCAGTACCAATATTCACCAATAAATACCATCATTCTCCTTAAATCATCAATCAATACCAATATTCACCAATAAATACCATCATTCTCCTCTAATCATCAATCAGTACCAATATTCACCAATAAATACCATCATTCTCCTTAAATCATCAATCAGTACCAATATTCACCAATAAATACCATCATTCTCCTTAAATCATCAATCAGTACCAATATTCACCAATAAATACCATCATTCTCCTTAAATCATCAATCAGTACCAATATTCACCAATAAATACCATCATTCTCCTTAAATCATCAATCAATACCAATATTCACCAATAAATACCATCATTCTCCTTAAATCATCAATCAGTACCAATATTCACCAATAAATACCATCATTCTCCTTAAATCATCAATCAGTACCAATATTCACCAATAAATACCATCATTCTCCTTAAATCATCAATCAATACCAATATTCACCAATAAATACCATCATTCTCCTCTAATCATCAATCAGTACCAATATTCACCAATAAATACGATCATTCTCCTCTAATCATCAATCAATACCAATATTCACCAATCAATACCATCATTTCCTTATAAACCTCAATGAAAGTCAGTATTCACTATCAAATACCAACATTTTCCTTTCAACACCAACAAATACCAATATGCAGCATCACAGTTCAGTATTATCCATCAAGTACACTAACAGGGTTTTGAACATTCTTCATACCATTCCTCATTCTCGCACCAACAAATACCATCAATCACCGATATTTCTCATTAAACACCACCAACAAATGCTCATATTTTCCACTGATCACAACAAAACATTTTCCATCGAACACCAAAATCTGTTAATACACAGCCATTCTCAATAGAAACCAACCCGTTCTATCAAACCCCGGTGCTCTTCACCTGACAGTATCATGAAAACTCAATCTGTTAGTTTAAGATTTGAAAGCTAGGAGGAAAAAAATTAACTCAGTCTGACATGATTAAAAAGCCGTAAGTGACAAAAGTGATCTGGCTTTCATAAGAAATTGCTGATGTACTCATATGCTTCGAAGCTCCCCTGCCCTCTGTTCAGCTGTATTTTCACACTGCCACACTGTTTATATGGTGCAGTATTTTCGATACTGAGGACAGTAGAGCAGGGTAATAAGTGTGTTTTATAAGCTCTGTTATCACCATAAAGCCAAGGATATACTGGGTTATTGCAGAAGATAATAACATTACTGCCAAGAGGCTGTATAACTCCCCTGCTGTGAACCTATCTATCTATCTATCTATCTATCTATCTATCTATCTATCTATCTATCTATCTATCTATCTATCTATCTATCTATCTATCTATCTAACAGATCATCCATAGAACCCTCCACCCATCTATCTATCTATCTATCTATCTATCTATCTATCTATCTATCTATCTATCTATCTATCTATCTATCTATCTATCTATCTATCTATCCATCCATCTTTCTATCTATCTGCCTGCCGTCTATCTATCTATCTATCTATCTATCTATCTATCTATCTATCTATCTATCTATCTATCTATCTGTCTGTCTGTCTGTCTGTCTGTCTGTCTGTCTGTCTATTTGCCTGTCTGTTTTTCTTTCTTTCTTTCTTTCTTTCTTTCTTTCTTTCTTTCTTTCTTTCTTTCTTTCTTTCTATTAACTATGTATGTGTCATTGTATCTGTCTAGTTATACTTTCAGCTCTCTGATCTACATGCTGGTTTATCCTTTTTAACAACAACTGCAGTCTTTAAACTAATGGCTAATCCCAAGATTTGATGTTCTGAGCTACGTGTTGTTTAAGCAATCAATCTTACAGGCAAAACTCTCTGACCCACATGTCTTCAGTCTACAGCAAAAAGATGTTTGTTTTTTGTTAAAAAATGGAATTGATGTTCCAATAGTTTTGGAGGGGGCTTGTATCTGCTGTTCTATTTATCTGTCAGCCTGTATGATGGTGTTCTAGGTTTCGCAGGAGCTGAGAGTTTCTCAAGCTGACAGATTTTTACTCAGACTCTCAACACCTCTACAGCTGACGGAGGTTTGACTGACATGAAATATGGGAACTCTCACGGGAAACAGCTTCCAAGAAGCTTCTGGAAAAGAGAAATAATGCCTGAAATAATGCAGACGGATCCCATTATGTCTGCAACATGTGGCACCATTTGAAAACAGTGGCCTGATTTCCGCCGTGATGACCAAACCAAAAGTCCGAGATACTTATAAAATATTCATGCGAACCCTTCAGGCTGCAGCTAAAAATATACGCATGAAAAAGGACTTCTAGCTCTTTCTGTATTCATGTCCCCGAGGAGAGATTAAAGCGCACAGCAGGGATTATTATGAGAGAAGCGATGCACTCGGATATCGATTTCATCTGTGGGTTCGGAGTTACAGAAAACCTGTAACCTGTTGCTCAGACCTATTCAGAGTATTGGTTATTTAATATACATGTACAATATTGTATATAATTTAGTTATACACTATTGTCTGTTCAATTTTCACTGCTAAAAATAAAACTAGGCAGGGTGGGGTGGAATGATACCAACTTCCATCAAGGAAAAAGAAAAGCTATACAAGATGCCTGCCTGAATAATATAACAGCATATATTACACCTAAATTGTGACATTTTGTCAAGTCACACTCTGCCCTAAACATCGCACACACATCGGCATCTAAAAAACTGGGTGTAGTTTGAAAAAGATGTGCATCATGTGTATGTTAGCATAAACGTTAGCCTTGCATCTTGAGTGCTAAAAACAGCAGTGAATGTGAGTGCCTATATTCAGGGTGAGTGGGAACCAGGGGACATCTGAGTCATTGTGTTACACTTATATCTACTATGTTCTCCGACCTAAGGTTAAAAAAAGCCCAAAACTGAAATGCCAAAGCTTATTACATTATTTCTGAGCTATGGTTACTGACCGTGTGGAGTTTCACGTTCTTTCTGTGTTCTCCTGGGGTTCTTCCCGGTTCTCCTGTATTTCTACCCAACCACCAAAAGCTCACCAGCACAGTACTAGACATGGCTATGCCTCTAAATTGTTTAATTACCCCTGACCAGAATAAAGGGTTTGCTGAAAATGTGAATAGTAAGGATTTAATAACAGGCTAAGTACCCCAAGCTTTAAAGTTAGCATTTCTCTGCTCTAATGTTCTTTTAACATGCTTGTGAGATGGCTGCATAAAGAGCTGACGAGATGAATTTGGTATATCAGAGTCCTGTAAATGCTAAAATGTGCTCAAGCAAAGCAGAACATCTCTGTCCACACATCATTAAAAATCTGACTCATCACTCAGGATGATTTCTGCTCTGCGATGCAGATAACATCTGTTCTCATCCTCTAACAGAGAAAGAGGCAGAGAGAGAGAGAGAGAGAGGTTCTATTAACAAGAAGTGTATGTGACAGGATCAGGCAGCAAGCTTTAATGAAATTACAGCAGTGACACACCGCTGCAGTAAAACTCACGATTCTGTCCGTTCTCGCCTCAAGGTCAGATAAGCAATCTGTAAAGAATGAGAGATGTAACCTGTGCTCGAACTGTGCATTAAAGCCTGGTGTATGTGTTCTTACAAACGGGCTTCAGATCAAAAAAGCACTTTCGAAAGAAGAGTAGTAATGTATGAAGATGGTACGGAAGGACTAGTTAGAGTCAAATTTTACATGCCATGTGAGGGCAGAAAATCACAGCTAGCACATAGTCAAAACACTGGACAAAGACCAAAGTGCTGACACTTTGTCAAGGACACAAATTTCACAAAATACTACTATTGACCTACAAAGCACTGAATGGTCTCGCAACACAGTACCGCAGTGAACTTTTTATGACCCCCAACGCCTACTTCGATCAAAAGGTGCAGGCTCTTTGTTGGTACCTTGAATAGTCAATAAAGCTGTATACTTTTGCTCAGATAAATTCAGACTGAAAACCTCAGCTTCGTCTAAATTTGGTAAACACCCATGTCGGTGATATATACACACACCAATCCGGCTCACGTGTGCTAAACAACCTGAACACTGGTTGAGAAACCAGGAGCATTTCAAGAGCACTCCAAAAGAAATTCGGACAAATCCTGAAGTAAGGTTAAAGCGTGGAGTTGCTGAAGTGAAAATGAAGGGTTTACCTTGTATCTGTGGTATGTAAGGTGCGAGTAGCTTTCCTCTCTTCTTCTCATAGCCCTTCTGTGTGATGTCTCCTGCAGAGAGAGAGAGAGAGAGAAAGAGAGCAAGAGAAGATGAGGCACTGAGTCATCTTCATGGCACAGCAACTAAAAATGAAACATAAAATGTCATTATAACTATATTTACAAATGAACCTTCTGACTTTTGGCCACAAGTCTGGTGCTATGGCAGAAGGCAGAACACACTCACTACAACAACAAAAACCTTCACAACCCTCAAAACCAAATCAAATCCAAACCAACAGGGCATCACAGAAAGCTTACTTTAATAAGACAGGTAGGTAATCGAATGATGACACTCCTTAACAAATAGTCCAATTAACCAATAGCAAAAATCTTCTGATTAAAATCCATACCATACTCAACCGGACACCAAAACAATACAGGGAGCTCATACAAAGGCAGGATAACGGAGCGTAATCCACTTCTCCGGCTACCGAAAACAACTTACTGCATTCCTCACATTCTGAATATGTAACTCATTACCCTGAATGCAGCTCACACAGCACACGCCTCAAATCACCGCACTGCCCGACATGCTTATTTACACACTGGTCCCAAATCACTCCACTGACCGCAATGCTTACTTACACACAGCATTCATTAAAGACAGGGCATGTAGGAAAAAATCCAACTATACAGTTCAACATGCTAATCTGTAAAAGTCTTGTGTTTCTGTGGTTTAAGTCGTGTTCATTTGTGCTAAGCAGTGTGTGTTTACTGACACAAAACAGATCCTGCATGTGAACAGAGAGCACAAAAAAACTAAACTAACGCTAAACACTAACACGCCACTAACACAATGGGAGGTTTCATGACTTTGCAACAGAAGCCTGGAGTATTTACTGTGAGTATGTCAGGATGTGATCAGCAGGAGTGGGTGTCAGGATCAGTGTCTGTGTTAGTGTCAGTGTCTGTGTTAGTGTCAGTGTCTGTGCCAGAGTCAGTATTATTAGCATTGTCAGTGTCTGTGTCAGTGTCAGTATCATCATCCGTGCGAGTGTCAGTGTATCGTTGTCAGTGTTAATGTCAGTAACAGTATCATTAACAGTGTTAGTGTCAGTGTTAATGTCAGTAACAGTATCATTAACAGTGTTAATGTCAGTGTTAATGTCAGTAACAGTATTATTAACAGTGTTAATGTCAGTAACAGTATCATTAACAGTGTTAGTGTCAGTGTTAATGTCAGTAACAGTATCATTAACAGTGTTAGTGTCAGTGTTAATGTCAGTAACAGTATCATTAACAGTGTTAGTGTCAGTGTTAATGTCAGTAACAGTATCATTGTCAGTGATAATGTCAGTAACAGTATCATTAACAGTGTTAGTGTCAGTGTTAATGTCAGTAACAGTATCATTAACAGTGTTAGTGTCAGTGTTAATGTCAGTAACAGTATCATTAACAGTGTTAGTGTCAGTGTTAATGTCAGTAACAGTATCATTAACAGTGTTAGTGTCAGTGTTAATGTCAGTAACAGTATCATTGTCAGTGATAATGTCAGTAACAGTATCATTAACAGTGTTAATGTCAGTAACAGTATCACTGTCAGTGTTAATGTCAGTAACAGTATCATTAACAGTGTTAGTGTCAGTGTTAATGTCAGTAACAGTATCATTAACAGTGTTAAAGTCAGTAACAGTATCATTAACAGTGTTAGTGTCAGTGTTAATGTCAGTAACAGTATCATTAACAGTGTTAGTGTCAGTAACAGTATCATTAACAGTGTTAGTGTCAGTAACAGTATCATTAACAGTGTTAAAGTCAGTAACAGTATCATTAACAGTGTTAATGTCAGTGTTAATGTCAGTAACAGTATCATTAACAGTGTTAATGTCAGTAACAGTATCATTAACAGTGTTAATGTCAGTAACAGTATCATTAACAGTGTTAATGTCAGTAACAGTATCATTAACAGTGTTAGTGTCAGTGTTAATGTCAGTAACAGTATCATTAACAGTGTTAATGTCAGTAACAGTATCATTAACAGTGTTAATGTCAGTAACAGTATCATTAACAGTGTTAGTGTCAGTGTTAATGTCAGTAACAGTATCATTAACAGTGTTAATGTCAGTAACAGTATCACTGTCAGTGTTAAAGTCAGTAACAGTATCATTAACAGTGTTAATGTCAGTAACAGTATCATTGTCAGTGTTAATGTCAGTAACAGTATCATTAACAGTGTTAATGTCAGTAACAGTATCATTAACAGTGTTAATGTCAGTAACAGTATCATTAACAGTGTTAATGTCAGTAACAGTATCATTGTCAGTGTTAATGTCAGTAACAGTATCATTAACAGTGTTAATGTCAGTAACAGTATCATTAACAGTGTTGGTGTCAGTGTTAATGTCAGTAACAGTATCATTAACAGTGTTAATGTCAGTAACAGTATCACTGTCAGTGTTAAAGTCAGTAACAGTATCATTAACAGTGTTAATGTCAGTAACAGTATCACTGTCAGTGTTAATGTCAGTAACAGTATCATTAACAGTGTTAGTGTCAGTGTTAATGGCAGTAACAGTATCATTAACAGTGTTAATGTCAGTAACAGTATCATTAACAGTGTTGGTGTCAGTGTTAATGTCAGTAACAGTATCATTAACAGTGTTAGTGTCAGTGTTAATGTCAGTAACAGTATCATTAACAGTGTTAGTGTCAGTAACAGTATCATTAACAGTGTTAATGTCAGTAACAGTATCATTAACAGTGTTGGTGTCAGTGTTAATGTCAGTAACAGTATCATTAACAGTGTTAATGTCAGTAACAGTATCACTGTCAGTGTTAAAGTCAGTAACAGTATCATTAACAGTGTTAATGTCAGTAACAGTATCACTGTCAGTGTTAATGTCAGTAACAGTATCATTAACAGTGTTAGTGTCAGTAACAGTATCATTAACAGTGTTGGTGTCAGTGTTAATGTCAGTAACAGTATCATTAACAGTGTTAGTGTCAGTGTTAATGTCAGTAACAGTATCATTAACAGTGTTAGTGTCAGTAACAGTATCATTAACAGTGTTAATGTCAGTAACAGTATCATTAACAGTGTTAATGTCAGCAACAGTATCATTAACAGTGTTAATGTCAGTAACAGTATCATTAACAGTGTTAATGTCAGTAACAGTATCATTAACAGTGTTAATGTCAGTAACAGTATCATTAACAGTGTTAATGTCAGTAACAGTATCATTAACAGTGTTAATGTCAGTAACAGTATCATTGTCAGTGTTAATGTCAGTAACAGTATCATTGTCAGTGTTAATGTCAGTAACAGTATCATTAACAGTGGTAATGTCAGTAACAGTATCATTAACAGTGTTAATGTCAGTAACAGTATCACTGTCAGTATTAGTCAGTAACAGTATCTAACAGTGTTAATGTCAGTAACAGTATCACTGTCAGTGTTAATGTTAGTAACAGTATCATTAACAGTGTTAATGTCAGTAACAGAATCATTGTCAGTGTTAATGTCAGTAACAGTATCATTAACAGTGTTAATGTCAGTAACAGTATCACTGTCAGTGTTAATGTCAGTAACAGTATCATTAACAGTGTTAATGTCAGTAACAGTATCACTGTCAGTGTTAAAGTCAGTAACAGTACCATTAACAGTGTTAATGTCAGTAACAGTATCATTAACAGTGTTAGTGTCAGTGTTAATGTCAGTAACAGTATCATTAACAGTGTTAATGTCATTAACAGTGTTAGTGTCAGTGTTAATGTCAGTAACAGTATCATTAACAGTGTTAATGTCATTAACAGTGTTAGTGTCAGTGTTAATGTCAGTAACAGTATCATTAACAGTGTTAGTGTCAGTAACAGTATCATTAACAGTGTTGGTGTCAGTGTTAATGTCAGTAACAGTATCATTAACAGTGTTAATGTCAGTAACAGTATCATTAACAGTGTTAATGTCAGTAACAGTATCATTGTCAGTGTTAATGTCAGTAACAGTATCATTGTCAGTGTTAATGTCAGTAACAGTATCATTAACAGTGTTAATGTCAGTAACAGTATCATTGTCAGTGTTAATGTCAGTAACAGTATCATTAACAGTGTTAATGTCAGTAACAGTATCATTGTCAGTGTTAATGTCAGTAACAGTATCATTAACAGTGTTAATGTCAGTAACAGTATCATTAACAGTGTTAATGTCAGTAACAGTATCATTAACAGTGTTAGTGTCAGTGTTAATGTCAGTAACAGTATCATTAACAGTGTTAATGTCAGTAACAGTATCACTGTCAGTGTTAAAGTCAGTAACAGTATCATTAACAGTGTTAATGTCAGTAACAGTATCATTAACAGTGTTAATGTCAGTAACAGTATCATTAACAGTGTTAATGTCATTAACAGTGTTAGTGTCAGTGTTAATGTCAGTAACAGTATCATTAACAGTGTTAGTGTCAGTAACAGTATCATTAACAGTGTTGGTGTCAGTGTTAATGTCAGTAACAGTATCATTAACAGTGTTAATGTCAGTAACAGTATCATTAACAGTGTTGGTGTCAGTGTTAATGTCAGTAACAGTATCATTAACAGTGTTAATGTCAGTAACAGTATCATTAACAGTGTTAATGTCAGTAACAGTATCATTAACAGTGTTAATGTCAGTAACAGTATCATTAACAGTGTTAATGTCAGTAACAGTATCATTAACAGTGTTAGTGTCAGTGTTAATGTCAGTAACAGTATCATTAACAGTGTTAATGTCATTAACAGTGTTAGTGTCAGTGTTAATGTCAGTAACAGTATCATTAACAGTGTTAGTGTCAGTAACAGTATCATTAACAGTGTTGGTGTCAGTGTTAATGTCAGTAACAGTATCATTAACAGTGTTAATGTCAGTAACAGTATCATTAACAGTGTTGGTGTCAGTGTTAATGTCAGTAACAGTATCATTAACAGTGTTAATGTCAGTAACAGTATCATTAACAGTGTTAATGTCAGTAACAGTATCATTAACAGTGTTAATGTCAGTAACAGTATCATTGTCAGTGTTAATGTCAGTAACAGTATCATTGTCAGTGTTAATGTCAGTAACAGTATCATTAACAGTGTTAATGTCAGTAACAGTATCATTAACAGTGTTAATGTCAGTAACAGTATCATTAACAGTGTTGGTGTCAGTGTTAATGTCAGTAACAGTATCATTAACAGTGTTAATGTCAGTAACAGTATCACTGTCAGTATTAGTCAGTAACAGTATCTAACAGTGTTAATGTCAGTAACAGTATCACTGTCAGTGTTAATGTTAGTAACAGTATCATTAACAGTGTTAGTGTCAGTGTTAATGTCAGTAACAGTATCATTAACAGTGTTAATGTCAGTAACAGAATCATTGTCAGTGTTAATGTCAGTAACAGTATCATTAACAGTGTTAATGTCAGTAACAGTATCACTGTCAGTGTTAAAGTCAGTAACAGTATCATTAACAGTGTTAATGTCAGTAACAGTATCATTAACAGT
Organism: Hemibagrus wyckioides; assembly: GCF_019097595.1. NCBI lineage: Eukaryota > Metazoa > Chordata > Actinopteri > Siluriformes > Bagridae > Hemibagrus > Hemibagrus wyckioides. The sequence goes on along the minus strand of NC_080715.1, from coordinate 8,687,615 downwards.
GTTGGTGTCAGTGTTAATGTCAGTAACAGTATCATTAACAGTGTTAATGTCATTAACAGTGTTAGTGTCAGTGTTAATGTCAGTAACAGTATCATTAACAGTGTTAATGTCATTAACAGTGTTAGTGTCAGTGTTAATGTCAGTAACAGTATCATTAACAGTGTTAGTGTCAGTAACAGTATCATTAACAGTGTTGGTGTCAGTGTTAATGTCAGTAACAGTATCATTAACAGTGTTAATGTCAGTAACAGTATCATTAACAGTGTTGGTGTCAGTGTTAATGTCAGTAACAGTATCATTAACAGTGTTAATGTCAGTAACAGTATCATTAACAGTGGTAATGTCAGTAACAGTATCATTAACAGTGTTAATGTCAGTAACAGTATCACTGTCAGTGTTAATGTTAGTAACAGTATCATTAACAGTGTTAGTGTCAGTAACAGTATCATTAACAGTGTTAATGTCAGTAACAGAATCATTGTCAGTGTTAATGTCAGTAACAGTATCATTAACAGTGTTAATGTCAGTAACAGTATCACTGTCAGTGTTAAAGTCAGTAACAGTATCATTAACAGTGTTAGTGTCAGTGTTAATGTCAGTAACAGTATCATTAACAGTGTTAATGTCATTAACAGTGTTAGTGTCAGTGTTAATGTCAGTAACAGTATCATTAACAGTGTTAGTGTCAGTAACAGTATCATTAACAGTGTTAATGTCAGTAACAGTATCATTAACAGTGTTAATGTCAGTAACAGTATCATTAACAGTGTTGGTGTCAGTGTTAATGTCAGTAACAGTATCATTAACAGTGTTAATGTCAGTAACAGTATCATTAACAGTGTTAATGTCAGTAACAGTATCATTAACAGTGTTAATGTCAGTAACAGTATCATTGTCAGTGTTAATGTCAGTAACAGTATCATTAACAGTGTTAATGTCAGTAACAGTATCATTAACAGTGTTAATGTCAGTAACAGTATCATTAACAGTGTTAATGTCAGTAACAGTATCATTAACAGTGTTAATGTCAGTAACAGTATCATTAACAGTGTTAATGTCATTAACAGTGTTAGTGTCAGTGTTAATGTCAGTAACAGTATCATTAACAGTGTTAATGTCATTAACAGTGTTAGTGTCAGTGTTAATGTTAGTAACAGTATCATTAACAGTGTTAGTGTCAGTGTTAATGTCAGTAACAGTATCATTAACAGTGTTAATGTCAGTAACAGTATCATTGTCAGTGTTAATGTCAGTAACAGTATCATTAACAGTGTTAATGTCAGTAACAGTATCATTAACAGTGTTAATGTCAGTAACAGTATCACTGTCAGTGTTAAAGTCAGTAACAGTATCATTAACAGTGTTAATGTCAGTAACAGTATCATTAACAGTGTTAGTGTCAGTGTTAATGTCAGTAACAGTATCATTAACAGTGTTAATGTCATTAACAGTGTTAGTGTCAGTGTTAATGTCAGTAACAGTATCATTAACAGTGTTAATGTCATTAACAGTGTTAGTGTCAGTGTTAATGTCAGTAACAGTATCATTAACAGTGTTAGTGTCAGTAACAGTATCATTAACAGTGTTGGTGTCAGTGTTAATGTCAGTAACAGTATCATTAACAGTGTTAATGTCAGTAACAGTATCATTAACAGTGTTGGTGTCAGTGTTAATGTCAGTAACAGTATCATTAACAGTGTTAATGTCAGTAACAGTATCATTAACAGTGTTAATGTCAGTAACAGTATCATTAACAGTGTTAATGTCAGTAACAGTATCATTGTCAGTGTTAATGTCAGTAACAGTATCATTGTCAGTGTTAATGTCAGTAACAGTATCATTAACAGTGTTAATGTCAGTAACAGTATCATTAACAGTGTTAATGTCAGTAACAGTATCATTAACAGTGTTAATGTCAGTAACAGTATCATTAACAGTGTTAATGTCATTAACAGTGTTAGTGTCAGTGTTAATGTCAGTAACAGTATCATTAACAGTGTTAATGTCATTAACAGTGTTAGTGTCAGTGTTAATGTCAGTAACAGTATCATTAACAGTGTTAGTGTCAGTAACAGTATCATTAACAGTGTTGGTGTCAGTGTTAATGTCAGTAACAGTATCATTAACAGTGTTAATGTCAGTAACAGTATCATTAACAGTGTTGGTGTGAGTGTTAATGTCAGTAACAGTATCATTAACAGTGTTAATGTCAGTAACAGTATCATTAACAGTGTTAATGTCAGTAACAGTATCATTAACAGTGTTAATGTCAGTAACAGTATCATTGTCAGTGTTAATGTCAGTAACAGTATCATTGTCAGTGTTAATGTCAGTAACAGTATCATTAACAGTGTTAATGTCAGTAACAGTATCATTAACAGTGTTAATGTCAGTAACAGTATCATTAACAGTGTTAGTGTCAGTGTTAATGTCAGTAACAGTATCATTAACAGTGTTAATGTCAGTAACAGTATCACTGTCAGTGTTAAAGTCAGTAACAGTATCATTAACAGTGTTAATGTCAGTAACAGTATCATTAACAGTGTTAATGTCAGTAACAGTATCATTAACAGTGTTAATGTCAGTAACAGTATCATTAACAGTGTTAATGTCATTAACAGTGTTAGTGTCAGTGTTAATGTCAGTAACAGTATCATTAACAGTGTTAGTGTCAGTAACAGTATCATTAACAGTGTTGGTGTCAGTGTTAATGTCAGTAACAGTATCATTAACAGTGTTAATGTCAGTAACAGTATCATTAACAGTGTTGGTGTCAGTGTTAATGTCAGTAACAGTATCATTAACAGTGTTAATGTCAGTAACAGTATCATTAACAGTGTTAGTGTCAGTGTTAATGTCAGTAACAGTATCATTAACAGTGTTGGTGTCAGTAACAGTATCATTGTCAATGTCAGTGTTAGTGTCAGTAACAGTATCATTGTCAGTGTTAGTGTCAGTCTCAGTGTTAATGTCAGTGTCAGTATTAGTGTCAGTGTTACTGTCGGTGTTAGTTTCAGTATCATTAACTTAGTCAGTGATAGTGTCTGTATCCAAGATCATTTACTGTACTGTGAGTGTGTCACTATGTGATCAGCATGAGTGAATATCAGGATCAGTATCTGTGTTAGTATCAGTGTTGGCATCAGTGTCTGTGCCAGTATTAGTGTCAGTATCAGCGTCTTTCTTTCTTTCTTTCTTTCTTTCTTTCTCCCTTGTTTCCTTCCCCATACTGTCACTTTCAGCTTCCTGTAAGCCCAACTATTCCTTAAGGAAATGCCCATCTTCTTCTCTTCTCTTAATTTTTATGAAAAATGGCCAACATTAGTAACATGGTAAAAATCGCAATGCCTTCAGGTATCAAATGCCTTCACATCATTTAACACAACTAAATGAAACAGTACTTCACACATACAGTAGCCCACAACTGCAAGCTCTCATAGTCTGTTGAAATTTACCATTTCTATCATAGCTTTATCCAAAATGCTAATGATGTGTTGAATGGCCTCGTCGTTCCATGCACCACTGTTTACCAGATATTACTGTCAGGAAATTTTATACACTAATGGAAGCAATTTGGACATATTTCCCTTACATCAGACCTCAGCATGATGCAACGTTCTCACTGTTAAAGCCAACAGGAAGGAAGGAAGGAAAGACAGAAATATAAACCTCTACTGGGAGGCAGAGATTTTTCAGCTGACAAAAGATTAACTGCCACAATATGTGTCTTTCTGCTGTAACTGCCATTTTCCCAGGACAGAAGGGATAGAGATGAATGCAGGGATGTATAGATGTAAAATGGTATAGAGATAAGGTCAGGTGGAGAGGTTAAATGATGCCTAGAGGAATAGAGTCTATAGGAATGGATAAAGAGAAAGAAGAATAAATGAAGGAGTGAGTGTGGGAACTCTGTATAACAGCTATGAAATTTTTCTGAAATATTCCTGTATTATTCAAGTTTTAGAAAAATATAACTACAAATCAAGAAATTCTTAACTCACCAAAATAATTATCCATCAGCTTAATCACGTTTTAGGTTGATGGGTAGAATAGACAAATGGGTAGAAGGGTCATTTTTAGGTAAATATATAGAGTATAGAGTCTGTATTAATTGCAAAAAGGTGACTAGTTATAGTTAGTTATAGAATAGTTGGAGAATTAGACAGATGGATGGATGGATGGATGGATGGCTGGGTGGATGAGTGGAGGGATGGATCGATGTATAGCTGGCTGGATAGATGGATTGATAAATTATGTTCTTATTCAGTTAATAATAATGTAGTAAATTAGATGTTCAGATGAAAATGGGTGGATGAACAAAAGTCTAGATGGATGGAGGGATGCATAGATTGGTAAGCAGATGGATGGCTGGGTGGAAGACTGTTTATTAGGGCTTATCTATAGAACATTTCTAGAACATGAGTGGTTAGATTTTTGAAATGCATGGATGGAAGGCATGGGTAAATGGATGGTCCTGATTTAGGATGAGCTACAGTAAATAATTGTGTGGCACGAGAGGGGTAAGATAAAAATAGATAGATGGTGGATGAATAGATAGATAGATGAGTCTTCAACAGGTTGATCTACAGTACAGAGTGGGAAGGGAATGACTGATTGGTTAAGGGACATAAAGATGATTGAACTGATGGCTGGATGCTTTGTACAGATAGTTGAATGGATGGATGGATCTTGAAAAGGTTCATAAACAACACAGAGTGGTATGGGAATGTTTGATTGGTTAGAGGACAGACAGATTGAATTGGATTTGGATGAGACTCTCTGTACAGATAGTTGGATAGATGGATGTTTAGATTGGTGAATCAACACAATGACTGATGGACATACAGCTGGATGTGTTTTTATTAGGATAAGCTACATTGAAAAGGCTAGTTTGAATGGCTATGGGGTAAACAGATGTTAGGATGGAAAGCTGGTGGAGGGATGAACGACTAAATGGGTAGATGGATAGATTTATGGAAGCCTATTTATCAGCTTGAGTTATGGAACAGAGAGTCTGTGGAATGAGAACGGTTAAATAATGGAAGTGCATGGATAAATAGATGAATGGATGGATATGTCCTAATTTTAGAATTATGAATGAACTGTGTGTATTAATGGATGGATAGATAGACGGATGGATGAATAAATTATACACAACTAAATGAAACAATTCTTTTTCGATTTAGAATTCTAAATCACAATCACAAGCAAGAAACACACATACACAGACCATCCTCTTGTGGTCTAAACACAGCTGTTGAAGGTTTAATGCCGTGTCTGAAACACTGCAGCGACTCTGAGGTATTGAGGCAGTGAGATGTTTAATCCCTGTCTCTCTCTTTCCTCCTGACCAGAATGAAAACACGAAAACGCAGCGTGAAGAGCCTGTGTATTCCACAACAAAAGGCATACTGAGTCAGAGACGGACAATGCTGAAGAATCGGACACGCTCACAAAGCAGAGAATTACAAACGCCCTGAAACAAAGCCGTGGAGAGGGATGCTGGGAAAAAGAAAAAAAAACACTGCAGTAAAACAACTGGG
>NC_080715.1:8669572-8679572 GCF_019097595.1 Hemibagrus wyckioides | reverse complement strand
AAACACTGCCGGGTGCAAACATGAGACGTTTAAGTATTTAGAAGTCAAAGCATTAGCAGTAAGGGTTGAGTATTAAAGGGCATGTGTTCGTCAGTTTTATGAGTATTAAGGTACAAACACTGAGGTAATAAATAAAAGTCTCGGCAGAAATGTTGAACAACTCGATAAACTCAAGGCTGTGAGTTCAAACCCCAATACCAACAAGCTACCCCTGCTGCCAGGGTGTCTCTCAAATGGCTTAAATAAAATGTAAATATAGGTAGACACTACAAGACCTTTGTGCTGCTGTATGCACAATATATAAAGCTCACATTTATGGTATTTGACAGATGCCCTTATACAGAGCAACTTACATTTATCTCATTTATACAGCTGAGGGTTAAGGGCCTTGCTTAAGGGCACAGCAGTGGTCCTGGGATTCAAACTCACAACCCCCTGATCATTACCTTATCCAATGAGCTACCACTTCCTTTACCACTGCTTTAACCCGGACAGATCCCTGATAAAATAAGTTACATTGAATTGTCACATATAAAATGACCAGGCATAACATTATGACCACCTGTCTAATATTCTGTTGGTCCGTCTTTTGCTGCCAAAACAGCCCTGACCCGTCCTGCACTGTGTATTCTGACCCCTTTCTATCAGAACCAGCATTAACTTCTTCAGCAGTTTGAGCAACAGTAGCTCGTCTGTTGGATCGGATCACACGGGCCAGCCTTCTCTCCCCATGTGCATCAATGAGCTTTGGCCGCCCATGACACTGTCGCCGGTTCACCACTGTTCCTTCCTTGGACCACTTTTGATAGATACTGACCACTGCAGACCGGGAACACCCCACAAGAGCTGCAGTTTTGGAGATGCTCTGATCCAGTCGTCTAGACATCACAATTTGGCCCTTTTGGTCAAACTCGCTCAAATCCTTACACTTGTCCATTTTTCCTGCTTCTAACATCAACTTTGAGGACAAAATGTTGACTTGCTGCCTAATATATCCCACCCACTAACAGGTGCCATGATGAGGAGATCATCAGTCTTATTCACTTCACCTGTCAGTGGTCATAATGTTATGCCTGATCGGTGTACATTACAGCGCAGTGAAATACTTTTCTTCACATATCACATCCTTGGAGGTTGGGGTCAGAGCACAGGGTCAGCTATGATGCAGCACCCATGGAGCAGAGTGGGTTGGGGGCCTCGCTGTCTTCCAGTCAACAACCCAGAGACTTAAACTTAAACTTAAAATATCTGAGTCCTAAATCCTGCTTCCTTATAAAAATAAATGCAAAAGCTGTCAAGATCAGCTGGCTATCCTGGTCACACAAAAAGGATTGTCTGTTCTGCCAAGTGAACCTGTATAATTTCTTGCTATTTATCGCTATAGAGTGCATTTCTAGGAATCATGCACCGTTTTTTGACCGCTCCATGTCAGGATTCTGATGTCCACACCTCCTCGGCTGTTTCTCACACTGCAGCATTCATCACTCAGAATATGCTTGAAAATTTCAGAGCATCTGCAGCAGATTGCAGACTGGGAGAATACTGTTCCCAACCAATCATGAGGGGTCACCGGGGGGTAGGGCGGGGGGTGTGTGTCCTGAAAGTGTCCTGAAGGTACCAAAGAAAAATGAACACTTTGTCTGATTCTCACGAAACGTGTTCGATATCTCACGTGGAAACACAAAGAAGCTGGATATAGATCAATAAGAGTTGTGTTAATGTGTCTATAATTAATGCAAAAACTATGACATCCAATTCAGCTTGTGTGTGTGTGTGTGTGTGTATGTGTGTGTGTGTGTGGGTGTGTGTGTTCAGCCATCAGCTAGCATAATGAATGGGCGAGAGTAATGAATAGCTGCACATCAATTACAGCTAAATGAGAGGAAAACAATAGTGACACTGTGCGATGGACACAAAACCCAGACCTCCTCTCTGATTATCCATTCATTCATCCACCACATCTCCCTCTCTCTCATTCCCTCTCTCACGTCCCTCCCTTTCCCATTCATTATCTGTCGCTTCTATAACTCTTTCTTTCACATCTTTCTACTTCTCCATTCCTTTTTTCTTCCGTTCCCTATCCCTATCTTTCATACAGTCTTCTTTCACTCCAACATCTCTCTCTCTCTCTCTCTCTCTCTCTCTCTCTCTCACTCTCTTACTTTCTCTCTTTCATATATCTTTGTCATCCCATTCACCTCCATCTCACATGCAGAGACCGTGAGACGCATCACGTGTGTCACGCGGTGAATCCTGTTCCCTCTGTAAGGACAGAGGTGTGAACATGGCTAGCTGGATTTTTGGGGACAGAGGAGAATGTGAAAGAGGGATGGTGGAGAATAGAAAGGCAGGAGTAAAGGAGAGAGCAAGAGAGGGAAGCATGCAGGATAGGAAGAGAAGTTGAAGATCTGTAGACGTGAAAGAAAAGGCAGACAGGAAACAAAAAAAAAGTGTGAGAGAGAGAGAGAGAGAGAGAGAGAGAGAGAGAGAGAGATGAGAAATGGAGATGACACGGAATGATATATGGAGGTAGAACGAGGGAGGAAGATCAAGCAGCATGTGTGTGGGGGGGTGTGAGACAGAGAGAGAGAGAGAGAGAGAGAGAGAAGAAGGGACTGTGTGAGAGAAGGCAAGAAAGGAATGTAAAAGGGAACGAGAGAGAGGAGAGAAAAGAGGAGAAGAAGGGACTGGGCAAGAACGCAACAGAGGAATGTAAAAGAAAGGAGAGGGTTAAAGAGAGAGAGAGAGAGAGAAGAAGAAGAAGAAGAAGAAGAAGAAGAAGAAGAAAAAGGGACTGTGTGAGAGAAAGCAAGAAAGTAATGATAAAGAGGAAGAGAGAGAGAGATAGAGAGAGAGAGAAGAGGAGAAGAAGAAGGGAATGTGTGAGAGAAGGCAAGAGAGGAATGTAAAAGAAAGGAGAGGGTTAAAGAGAGAGAGAGAGAGAGAGAGAGAGAAGAGGAGAAGAAGAAGGGAATGTGTGAGAGAAGGCAAGAAAGACATGTAAAGGGGAATGAGAGAGAGAGAGAGAGAAGAAGAAGAAGAAGAAGAAGAAGAAGAAGAAGAAGAAGAAGGGAATGTGTGAGAGAAGGCAAGAGAGGAATGTAAAAGAAAGGAGAAGGTTAGAGAGAGAGAGAGAGGGAGAGGGAGAAGAGGAGAAGAAGGGAATGTGTGAGAGAAGGCAAGAAGGACATGTAAAGGGGAATGAGAGAGAGAGAGAGAGAGAGAGAGAGAAGGCCAGCTGTGAAAGCGTTCATGGTTTGATGGAGAGAATTAAGAAATCAAAGAAACAAGAAGAATAAAAGTAGAAGCATGGGAAGAAGGAGAGACCTGTTTGCTGTGTATTCAGCGTTGTTGCATTCCTCTCATCTTCTGAAGTCTTTCCAGATCTAAAGTCTTTCCAGAAACATCTGTATGATCATGTACGGGTTTCATTTTAACAACAACAGCACACACATGCAGCATCATATGAAATTTCTCAAGCCGTTACGGCTGAACCTTCCATTCGTCCAGATGTTTATCATATTAGCATCCTTTCCTGGTTTTATTCAAATTACCATTAAAATCAACATCATTTATGAACATTAATTTCCACTAACCAGTCATTTAGACTGACCTCAATGACATCTGACAGATAACCCCAACAACAATACCGATCCTCCAACCTTTCACAACAATAATACAGTCACATCCCACACCCCTAGGGGTCCCCAGATCCCACTCTGAGAGCCATGCATACAGAAAGCACACACAGTTGTATTCAGATCTCCAGAGCTAACCACAGCTCTATTCATTCTGGATTCGTTTTGGGTAATTCCAGTGTGGTGGATATGACATTTGCACTCCCACTGGCTAACAAAATGCCTCGCAGCAGGAACAAGTTTAGAATCAATGTGTCTGTCTACGTGAGCTGTCTTTAACCCTTCGAGGACAATCTTCAAAACTCCTGTGTTTCACGGCACTATGGATGCAACATTGGATATATATAAATACCCTTCGCTTTAATAGAAAATACCTGTACGCCTTATCATTTACGCAGTCAGCAGAATGCATGGGGTGGAATGTAGTAGCTGGTAGTGGTCAAGGTGCTGGACTACTGGTCAGTAGGTTGTGCGTTTGAATCCCAGGTCCCCTTGAGCAAGGCCCTTAACCCTCAGTTGTATAAAATGTAATGCTTAATGCTAGAAATGTAAATGCATAACATCGTCCAGATACAGGTCAAGAGATTTCGTTAATGTTTATATCAAACTTCAGAATGAGGAAAAGTCTGATCCTTGGGAGTTTCTTTGGCATGGTTCTTAGTGCCATAGTGAGTATTTCAGAATCTCCTGAGATAGAGTTTAGATAGAATGGTGCGAAAAACAAAAAACATTAAGTGAAAGACAGTTCATTGAGCAGAAATGCCTTAAGAGAGGTCAGAGGAAAGTGCCCCCCCCCACACACACACCCTACACCTCCCACTATAAAAGTACCCATAAAAAACAACCCCAGGATGTATACTATATCCTGTCTGAAGTGTACTATATCCTGTCTGTACGGACGTGTTGGTAAACATTCCTGTGGAAAATAATCTATCAGGCTATAGAGACACTTCAGGAAGTGAGCTCCTGCAGAAACCTGGGGTTTAAAAAACGTAAAGAAGTAAATGATGAATTATAAAAGTGATTTTATACATTAAAAAAAGTGATGCTTCAGTGGATTTTTAGGTAAGTTACCGAGTGAACAAACTGAGCCTTGAGCTTTCCAACAAATTCACACACACACACACACTGTAAACACCATGGAACGGAATGGCATTTTTGTTCTAAGCAAAATGAAATATATTCATAGAACGCTAACGCTTTATCGCCTACGCTTTTTCTGAAACTCACAAAAGCGAGCACCCCTGCTCAAGACCTTCCGCTTTCTGGCAACATCGCTAACAAACTGTGTTTTCTTGCTCTCTGGAGATTTCACTGGTGAGACTTTTAGCTAATCAGGAGAAAAATTGAAATGTTGCCTATCCATTTTAATTAGATATCAGATTAGACTGCTGCCAATTAATGCACGTGTGTGTGTATGTGTGTGTGTGTGTGTGTGTGTGTAATCTAGAACAAAACAAATCAACAAAAATAGCAAGCGAATGTGATTATAATGACCAGCGACGATAAATCTCAATATATTACATATTCCTTATGCTATAATAAGGCATTTATTTATAATATCACCCACTTTAATTTAATATTTTAATTAATTAAATATTTTAACTAATGCTTTATCAATCCTCCTGGATTCTGTGCAGTTTTTTTAATAATTGCTGCAGCCAAAAAATGCTTGATTTTGCTGCCACATTTTTCATAATTGCTGCTTTTTTTGGATAAAACTGCCGAATTGGCAAAATTGCAAGCACATGATTTCTTCCTCCTTCGACTCCTACCAGTGAAGACGCTTGTAATTACTGTCTATGATATAGACATGTTCCATTCATGTGAATTGAAAGGAAGGAAAATCTAGTCTAAATGCAGCTGAATAGCAAAATCAGAAACAAACAGGGACATCAATATTAATACTAGCAAAGGAGGAAAAAAACGAATAGCAAAAATAGCATCCGTGATGATAATTATGGTAAGAATACTGAAAGCAAGATCAATAATTACTCTCCATGTCTCTCTCTCTCTCCCTCTCTCTCTCTCTCTCTCTCTCTCTCTCTCTGTGATTGTGCTGTGAGTCTCTGAGGAGGAAGAGGGTGATTACATGCACCCTGGGGGGACATGGCAAGCAATCTCACTACACACACACTCTACACACACACTTGGTTGGAGTACTCCCAGGTGTGCAGCTGTCACTCAAAGGTCTTCTCTAACACCACACCAGCAGAGAGAAAGTGGAGCTCTCGTCTGATGTAACATCTGCTAAGACCGCCCTTCACAAGATCCTCTCAATCTTCGCAATCGTTTCCTCGCTTCTTAACCCACCAGCTCCACCTTCACCATCCTCCCTGACTGCTGACGATCACCAATTATGATTCCCAGACCTTTAATCCCACCCTGTCTCCTATACCGTACCCTCGGGATTTGTCTTTCTCTCAGATATTTTTCTTCTCCATCCTGTCCTGCAATCCCGTCACCTGCCTGTTGGATCCCATCCCATCCACAATGATCCAGACCATCTCACATGACCTCCAACCCCTCCATCATTTTAATCAGATTTGATATGTTTTTCAACTCTTTTAACCAGAGCCTGCTTTGCTGTGTCTGTAGTCAGCGTGGTATTAACGGCTCATATAAAGGAAGACACTCAGTGATTTAGGCATTTTTGTAAGTATTTCTGTTTTTACTAGCCTGCCAGGAGCAATATATTCATAGAAACACAAATGTTTACATCGTCACAATAAATGTTCATATCAAACCCATTCCTTCTCTCGGACACGCCCCAAGTGCTTGTTCATAAGCATCTAAACTCTGAAGGCTATGAAGTTATTTTCAATCACTAAAATTATTGTAAGGTTCTCCAACAGAGGGAAATACACACGTCTCACACTGAAAGCCAACAGAGTCCTGACTCATTTTATATCAGACTTTACAATAAAATAATTAATTTGCTTATACTGAGGGTTAATGAGTCTGTAGCATCATTGGACATGAACCAACTTTATACAAGACATCAAGTTATTCCCATCCTACAGACATCCACTCTGAATCTCTGCAAGTCCTGACCACTATCAGTTCTTACTTTTCTTTCTCAGATCTTTAAACTCTCACAGAACAACCTCAAGGTCCCGAACAGTCTGGCTTTAAAGCGGCACATTCCACTGAAAATGCCTTAAAGGCTTTCGCCTAGAAGCTCAGAACCCCTACATCATTTCAGCAGCGTTTGTCAGTCAACCACAAGACTCTCTTGTCCATCCTCATGAGTAATGGAACTCAAGGCACAGCCCAGCAGTTACATAAAGCAGATCTCCTCTCCACAGGTGTCCCACAAGGCTCAGTACTCGGTACAGACTCACGCAGATGACACTCACCCTATCATCAATTAGCATAAAAGTCTCCCCAACATGTTTCAGACTGATAGCACTAATGAGTCCTTGGCCTCATAAACCAGTATGAGGATGTATTTACTGATAAAGAAAAACTTCAAAGCACTTCTGTAAGCCTCTCTGGATAAGAGCATCTGCCCGATGCCTTACACGTACATCTCTGTTACACACTCATCATTTACATTTACGCCATTTGGAAGACGGCCTCACGGAAGTGCTTTGAAGACTTGGTGAAAAACATCCTGATGCTGGTCCACTAGGTCACGGACTAAAAATACCATCAGACCAGCAGTCTCAAAACACTGTTGGGAGGAAATATAGTAATAAAAGCACACAAACAACACTAAGTTGTTTTCATCTGTTTTTAGGTGCTGGTTTAAGTATTTCAGGAAGTCTTTAAATGTCGTTCGAAGACTGTTTGACTCAGCTGTATGGACATTTAGGGGAAAGCTAATACCGACACCTCGGTGCAAGAAGAGTCTTGATGCAGGTTTTCCTTGTTTCCTGAGAGATTCTGGGATCAGTCGAGCGTTGCTGGAGGATCAGAGGGATCAGTGGAGGGTTTGATACGTGCTCATCACTCTAATAGAAATGTATATACATAAAACAGCTATGACTGACAAAGAATCCCAAGCACACACACACACAGACACACACACACTCATTAAGCCGGTTCAGCAAAACTATTACACATTGACTGACCCAATTCTAATCTAATCTAAGATCAATCTAAGATAAGAGCCTGATCTCGCTATCGATCTCTGCATGAACAGAACAGACTTTCAGAAAACAAATCAAAACACAAGATCACGATCAAATATGGTGCACAGCATACAAAGGCTTAGATTCATCATGAGATCAATCCGGAGCAAGGCTTCGCATCCTGTATGTGTGAGTCCTGGTTATATAAAGGTGTGTGTGTGTGTGTGTGTGTGTGTGTGATCGAGTCCAGGTGTGTGTGATCAGTACTCAGATCAGCTGAGTGTGAACGTGATAGCAGCTGTTCCAGGAAGTCATGGCTAAATAAAGTGCTGTGCTGATGTGACAGCTATAAAAGTATACTTAAAAAATATTCTGATATTCTGAAAATACGTTAATTTCTAGAACAGAAAGCATTATTTTTTTAGTTTTATATGATTTCAGTATTCTTCTAAAAAAAATAAAAACATTCAGAAACATCATTTCAAGCTACAGAGCAAATGGGAGAAATGGTATGTAAAATGGTTTCCATTACCTACCTTTGCAAACTATTCAAAGCATAGATAGATAGATAGATAGATAGATAGATAGATAGATAGATAGATAGATAGATAGATAGATAGATAGATAGATTTTTTTCCATAATTTCCAATAGAGGGAAACCTGGTGTGTCTTTTTTTCACCAGTCCTTCTGTACTTCTGTATTTGCACGTGTGTGTGTGTGTGTGTGTGTGTATTTGTGTGTTGACGCTCTACTTGCAGTTACTGACCCAGTGTAACAGTAAATAGTCTTTTCCTGTAGTTGTACACACTACAAGGCCTCTTCCTTTTCCTCCATGTGCTCAACATACACACACACACACCACAAAACACACATAATAGAGCAGTCAGCCAGCAGGAAGGAGGTATGAAAAACAAAACAGGCACTTCCTGCACTGCAGGCCAACATCTAACACAATGAAGAAAGAAGAACCGCAGAAAGAAAAAGAGAGGGAAATAAATTAGGCTCACATAACGGCCCCCTACACTCCCAAATAGGCCCGGAAATACGCAAATTAACCAAAGGTTGTCCCTAAAGTAGCAGGAATGTCCCTGAATAGACCACTAAAATCTCAAAATTACCCACTCCTGAAGATTGTGGAAAAAAGAGTTCAGAGCCAAAATAGTTTCAATGAACTGCTGCTCATTCATGGAGAAAAGTCAAATGACTTGAACGGTGTAATTTTCAAGCAAATTGTTTACCAAGCTGCTTCATGTGTACAAAAGATTTCCCTGAACTTTTCGGAGAATTGTACCAAAAGGTTTGGGGGAAAAAATCCTACAAAATCCATCCATCCATTTTCTATACCCACTTTATTCCTAATTAGGGTCACGGGGATCTGCTGGAGCCTATCCCAGCACACACTGGGTTAAAGGCAGGGGTACACCCTGGACAGGTCACCAGTCCATCACAGGGCCACACACAGACAGACAACCACACACAGGCAATTTAGAATTACCAATCAACCTAATGTACATGTTTTTGGACTGGGGGAGGAAATCAGAGTACCCAGAGGCCACACAGGCAGGGGGGAGAACATGCAAACCCCACACAGAAAGGCCACCACCTGTTCAAACCCAGGACCTTCTTGCTGTAAGGCAACAGTGCTAACCACTAAGCCACCATGCTGCCCATCCTACAAAATGTCACCAGGTTATCTCAAAATAATGCTGAATAGATTAAAAGCTCGCCCAAAAACATGGATATTTTGAGAGAAAACTACCCTTGTCCAAAAATTCCCACAAAATGTCCTTGACCTAATAAAACCCGCCAATAATTAGCTACACAACGCGAGTAAATTGTCGCCAATTGTCCCAGACCTTCCCCATTAGTTCCTGAGAAAATAAAAGAATCATCAGTCTCAAATAACAGCTTTTAAAAGTGGTTAAATTTTCCAAAAGTGCCTGAAGCAACCCCAAAACTACTCTGTGTGGTTACAAATTGCCCTGAAACCCTCCTAAAGAAATCGTGCCAAAAAGCCCTGAAAGGCCCGAAGACTTTGCCTTTAGTTCAAACACGGCTTGAAAACCGGTCCGGAAACCCCTGAGAGTCTGTGTGAAGCGTCTGAACTATTCTGAAGTGTTTGTTTTAAACAGTCTGAATGAACCTGGAGCTTGGTTCTGAGAAATAAGTATGAGTTGATTTCACTCATGTTTTGACTTTAACTCCAAATAATTAGTTCACAATTGCAAAATTGACTATCATCACTGAATTACGACTTTTTATCTTGTAATTTCAAGCTAATATCT